>NC_056734.1:807516789-807816789 GCF_019279795.1 Protopterus annectens
TGCAACAGTGAAACTTGAAGAACATAGTGCAGTTGTGTACGCTTACCATAAATGTAGATGTCAGAGTGTATTCACTGTTACAGTCTTGGTTTCCCTCCCTCCATCCCCCATTTCACATCTTCCCCAAGGGGGACACATGTTTCATAAGGTGGCTCTTAGCCACCAGGATCACTTCTCTCCTTTCCCTTGTGCTTCTGATAGGTTAGGGCAAGAAAAACTGATGTAATGACATTGGCTGCCTTGCCTTATAGTACTGACGACCTGACAGACTAGAGGCGACAGCAGCTGGTGCACAAAAACATTGACTCTGGTATTCATGCTGACCGACTGCTACCACAGGAGGGGTAACCCACAGGTGATGACTGCATCAGTGAATACACTCGAGTATCTACATTTATGGTAAGTGTACACAACTGTATTTTCTTGACAGGGTTGGCAGTGAGAATGGGCATGCCTGTCCTTGGGGGAAGTGAACTGCATAGTTTCTGCAGTTCCACTAATGGCCAAGGGGCCCCATTTGTGTTGCCCAACATACCATATACCCATTTCTCTAGGGCTATAACCATCTCCTCTGTCTTTAATAACGTTTCTACTGATATCAGTGTTGCTGTGACATGGGCTTCTCCATACACCTTCACAGAACTCTGTAAGGTGGATTTGATCTCAAGTTCTAGGTCTGCCTTTCAGGGCTACCATCCTTCATGACATAGTCATGGTGTTATCCAGGAAGTGCAACTGGTGACTCTCATGTTGAAGTGAATGGGACTGGATCGTGTTACGTAATAGAAACTAAGCATTTGCCATAATGTTAGATGTTTCATCATTTACTGTTGCAGTCCTGGCTCTTGGAATTCCTTTTTTTAAGGAGCCATACAGCTGGCACAGATGCTGGAGCTTTAATCTTCCCCGCCAGGCCCATCAGGCCCCCTCCCCTACTTATGTCAGGGGATCAGTAGTATAAAGGGACACCAGCTAGCAATATCTTCAAATCTTGAAATGTGGGTATAGTGCAGTGAATGCACAGCTTAGGGCAGCTGCTACAGGTCGGTGGTTGAGAAATGCTGTGTTGGAGGATCCAACTGCCTCTGAGCATGTAAAGATGGTGCTACTACATCCCCTTCTGGATAAGGAGCTCTTTTTTGGACCCTCTGTAGTAACAGTGCTGAAAAAACCTGGAAAAGAGAAAACTAAGCCATCAGTCAAGTGTCTGCTTCACTCAGTACTCCACTCCCCCCAGTTATGTTTGAAATTACAAGTAAAAACTGTCCTTTTCTTCCAAAACAAAACGATAGGACAAAAAGGGCGCGTAAAGAAATGGCATACAGTCATCAGAGGCAGACCTCATGGCCCCTAGGGGTGTGACAACCAAAAGCAGCAGCTATGACTCTCTTGAGTACTTCCCACCCCAGGCAATACAAGATTGGAGGCAGGCTGTGTTTTGCAAGCCAATGGAAAACTACTCTGGGCATGTGAGTAATCCAGATTGTAAAAGAGTGAAACAGCTGACAAATTCAAAAAATGTCAAGTTTCACAGGCATTTCATATGTCCCAAAAGAACAGCAGGATTAGATGCACCTTAAGATAGATTCATTTCACAAAGTGTCCTGGAGAGAAAGTGCAAGTAAAAGGAGTAGAATGTATTCAAGACTTCCTAGTCACAAGGAAAAAGGGTATCTTGGAGATTTGTAATAGTGTTTAGCAAGTTCCTGGTGGTCCCAAAATTCAAGAAACTGTCCCTACGGAATCTCCTGCCCATAATCCTCCCACTGGCCTTTATGGTGATATTAGACCTAAAGCATGTCTACTTGCACATCACTATAGTAAAGAAGGGGTATGCAGTGCCTAAGGTTCAAGGCTGGGTGGGTTTTCAGTACCATTTCATGCCCTTGTTTTTTTGTGTACTTGTTTCAGTCAGGGTTTTCCCAAAGTGCCTTGCTGTATTCCTTGCCTTTTGCTGAACAAAGGGAGTTTACATTTATCTGTACCTGGATGCTTGTCTCATTCAGACCACCTCCAGGTGGGAGACAGAGCTTTAAAGACTACCATGACCTGCTTCCAGGACATGGGGATATCTCTGAACTTCCGCAATTCTCAGCCATAACCATTAAAGCAAGTCACACTCCTGGGATCCCTTCTAGATTTAGACAAGCAAAAGGTTTTCTTACCCCCCCAAGTAAGAGATTTGTTTCTTGGCATAATATTTCACAAAGACTGCCGAGTGCAGCAAGATCCCAGCCAGTGACTTCCTTGGTTTGAGTACATGACCTTTTACATTTTGATGGTATGCTTGGGAAGGTTCCGTCTGCTTTGCATCAATAAAGAATTGGATGATTGTGTAGATTTCTGTGAACCAGGGGGTGCCCTTCAAAGTGAGCCAGAATCCCAGACTCATGCAATGGACTAATTGGAATTTACTTATGGTGGCCCATATGGGAGACTGAGAGTACAGGGACTTTGGAACAATAGAGTCAGAAAAAACACAAACTTCCAGGAGAAGATGGCAGCCATTCTAGCAAATTTGGCAGCATAGACCTTATCAGAACAGAGAGTACTACAGTGATGTGGTGCATAAATAAGCAAGAGGGAGTTTACTCTTCTCTTGTGCAAATTAGCCTTGCAGACATAGAAGCTAGCAGATGAACCAAGGCTGACACCCAGGCCCAATGTATCTTCTCTTCTGTCTCTCTAAATGGATGATATAAAGGGAGGTGTTCTAGGGTCCAGTCCACAAATGAGGCTTTCTTTTCACTGCTTCAGAAAACTGACAGCTTGAGCAAGTATTGCACCCGATGCTGACAAGAGTGGCCTGGGCAACAGAGACCTTCTCTGTCCTCTTGTGAGCCTGCCCTAATCCACATGTGCTACAAAATGTCAGGGAGAGGAAGCCATAAATTATTCTGATAACATCACAGACAGCATTGGTTTTCCTTCCTGCTGAGTTGGCAAAGGAATAACCGTACATGGCTGCTGCAATATGTAGACCTCCTAACCCAGGACAGTGAATCTTATCATTCACCTAAACTTAAGAACTCTGAGGCTATGAGCCACAAACCAACACAGGGTATAAAAGTGACATCTGCACGTACCCTCTTCAGAATTTTTCTGCCACAGTAAATGTTGGATTCCAGATGTTCATCGTGTTTCACTGTTGCAGTCATGGCTGTAGGGTTCTGCCCTGCCGGCAGGCAGCCCTCGGTTGGCCAGAATCCCAAAGTCTGGGTCCGGCGTCGGCTGTTCAGCCATGCTCCCTGACATCAGAGCGCCAGGAGTACAAAGCTGACAGCCGACGCCATCTTCTCCAGTCTTTCTTGCCGTGCGGTGATAGCAGTTCGCAAGTGCCGGTCGGCTGACTCCTGACGAATTTTTCTGATATACTTCGGTCCAAAGATTTTCTTCTCCACTCAGCTAAGTACCCCGTTGGGGAAACTTTTTTCTTGCTCCACTCCGATGTCAGAAAAAGTTAATAATTGTATTTCTTGTGGGAAGCAAATACCTCATAAGGATTTTCATTCTTACTGTATTCCTTGCTTAGGCCTTGACCACGATGTAGCTAGTTGTCGGTTTTGTGCTAGATTCAATCAACGTACAATTAAGCGAAGGTACGATTTTGCTTTTCATTACTTTGGTAGGCGCTTTAACTACAAAATGTCATCGGATACGGTCCCGGCTACCGGAGCTCACAAACATCGCAAGGATAAAGACAGGCCTCCGAGGTCCAAATCTGATGATAGCGCACAAGCGGAGCCAGCTTCAAGTTCGGCCGTCGTCAGTGAGGCGCTTTTGCAGCCCCTGTCGTCGGCCATTTCAGAACCAACGGCCGAAACGGACTCTCATGAGGAGCCACCCAGGCCTTTAAATATTTCTGTTGCAGGACCTTCAGACAATGCTCCTTCGGATGGGTCCGGAGCCGCTGTGCAGGTACCGGCTTCCGAAGGGGTTTTCAGGCCTACTCAGCTACTAGTAAAGGCAAAGACAAAGGCAAAGACTCCTTCTAAATCAAAGACTTCAACACAGGCCTCTTCTGAACCGGCTCCCAAGTCACAGAAACAGTTACTCAAGATGGCGGAGGATTTACTTACTATGATTAGGGGTTCACATCCCCCTCCAGATAAAAGGCCAAGGCAGGATGTTTATTATGATTCCTCTGATCAGGCTTCTGTTTCCTCAGTTTCTTCTTCTGATCAGGAATTTTCTTTCCCTCCTTATGAGGATTCTGATGCTGAAGAATCCATTCATTCAGCATCTCCCCCTGAGGATTTCTCTTTTGGGGAAACTTTGCATGAAATGAGGGAACATTTCCACTGGGAAGGACAGGAGTATTCGGAATCCAAGAAAAGACTGAGGGATTTTCTTCTTCTTCCCCAACATAGACTCCTGGCTATTCCTCCTTTTTTGGATATTGTGGATGATGCCTTTTCGGAAGCTAACTTAACCCCTGACTCTTTTCCTCCTGCTCCTGTTAAGCCTGATGGATATTACAGGGTTCCTGATTCCCATCAGTTTTTATAGAAGAACCCTTCTGCTGACCCTGAAACCATTTCTCAGGGTCCTAAGGGAGTTAAGGCCGCTTCTGCCAAAAATCCCATTCCTACTGAAAAGGATTCTCAATCCTTAGAAAGATGGGGTAAAAAAGTGTACACTTCAGCTACTTTGTCCATTAGGGCTTTAAACTGTCAGTTTCATATGCTTAAATACCAGCAATTTCTCTTGTCTGTCTTAAAACAAAAGCTTACTTCCATTTCTGCCTGTGCAGATAAGGAATTACATGACTTATTACATGCCACTGAACAGGTTGGGAAGCATGGTTTACACTGTGGATTTGATGCCTTGGAGGCTTCTTGCAGGGCTGCGGCCTCTGGCACAGTCATTAGAAGGCATGCATGGCTAAAGGAACAAAATTTACCTGAACAAGTAAAGGCTAAATTATTGGATGCTCCTGTTCAGCATAATGTTTTGTTTGGATCAAAAGCTGAAGAGGTGATTAAAAAGATGGAGGATAAGGCGAAATCCATGCAAACAGTTAAAGATTTCTTACAAGTACAGCCACCTAGTTTTAGCAGGAATTGGCCTTCAAAAATTGGTCCTTTCCCACTTCAGACAGGCCTCAGAGGGGTAGATATAGACGCTCCAGAGGGAGGCCTCAAACACAAGCTGCTTATAGACCAAGACAGTGGACTGCTTCCACCCCTTAGGGGAGGAGAGGACAGGTCACAATCTCAAAGGAAACAAACTCAATGACTTCCTCTGTTGGGCTACAGGAACTTCTTGCCTGGAAGCCCCTCTCGGAGGAAAACTCTCTCTTATCAAAATTGGACTCAAATAACCCAAGACAAGTGGGTTTTGGATGTGGTTTTAAGAGGTTACAAATTCCATTTTCATACCTTGCCAAGGCCAAGCGGATGGCCAGACCTTCCAAAACATCAATGGACGGAGGCCTTAAACCAGGTGGAAGCTCTTTTGGCTATGAATGCCATAGAAATGGTTCCTCTTTCAGAGATGGGAAAAGGTTTTTACTCAAGGCTCTTTCTAGTCCCAAGGAAGCAAAACTCATGGAGACCCATTCTGGATCTGTCGGTCTTGAACACCTTTCTAGAGATTCCAAAATTCAAAATGCTTACTCTACAGCAGCTACTTCCAATGCTGTCCAAAGATGCATGGATGGTAACTTTGGATTTAAAGGAGGCATATTTACACATTCCCATCAGGCAGGATCGCAGAAAATACCTCAGGGTCAAGGCCGGATTGAGGCACTTTCAATTCTCTGCGCTGCCCTTTGGATTGTCTACTGCGCCCAGGGTCTTCACCAAATGCCTGGCTCCAGTAGTAGCTTACTGCAGACTCAAGGGAATTCAAATTTCCCCTTATCTGGACGATTGTCTAATTCAGGCAGACAGCAAGGATGTCTTACTCCAGCATCTAGAATTTGTACAGAACCTCCTCAAGTTCCTGGGATTCTCTGTAAACATAAAAAAGTCAAATTTGACACCATCACAACAGATAACTTTGCTGGGTGCACTTCTAAACACCACAACCCAGATGGCATTTCTGACATCCGAAAAACAATTACAGCTGGCTTCAACTTTCAGAACCTTGGCAACTCTAACTCAACTATCTGCAAGGAAATTCCTGCAGGCTTTGGGTTACATGGCCTCCTGCATCCTTCTCGTACCATATGCAAGACTACACATGAGGAAAATACAGTGGTACCTAAAAAGTGTATGGTCTCAGCATTGCCACAGTTTAGACATACTGATCTCCGTCCTTCCTTGCCTTCAAAAGGAATTTCTTTGGTGGTCCAGGGCATGTGCTCTAAACAAAGGGAAACCCTTCCGTCTGCCTCTTGCCACTCAGATTCTAACCACGGGCGCCTCAGATTATGCTTGGGGAGGCCATTTTCAGGGCAATTGTTTGCAGGGCCTTTGGACAAAGGATCAGAAGCAGCTGCATATCAATTTAAAGGAAATGTTAGCCATTCAGAAAGCTCTATTGGCCTTCAGGAATCTTTTACAACCAGGACAACTGCTAATACGGACAGACAACACCACAGTTAATGTGGCACATAAACAAGCAAGGGGGATCTCATTCCTACCCCCTTTGCAGACTAGCCATGGATCTATGGAACACAGCTCTAGCTTGCAATCTGGATCTTCAAGCTCAGTTTCTACCAGGGAAACAAAACTTCCTGGCAGACAGTCTGAGCAGAAACCTTTCGGATCCACATGAGTGGATGCTGGACACCAAAATATTCAGGATGATAACAGCAGTCTGGGGATGTCCTCACATAGACCTCTTTGTATCCCATCTCAATCATCAACTACAGAATTTTTGCACCAGGACTTTCCACAGAGAAGCTTGGAAAGTGGACGCCCTGTCATTCAGTTGGAGGAACCTCTCGGGATATGCCTTTCCGCCTCTTCCTCTTCTTCCATGGGTTTTATTGAAGATAAAATAGGACAAGCCCAAGATGATAATCTTGCTGGCTCCAAATTGGCCTCTGCAGTTTTGGTATCCAACTCTAAAAAACCTATGCCTGGAGCCCCCTTGGGTTTTACCTCAGTCTCCGAACCTTCTGTCCCAACATCAGGGTCAGGTTCTACACTCATGTCAGAACTCTCAGCCTGGCGGCCTGGTTAATCCAGGGCCTTTGATTTCTTCTTTACTGCCCAAGCAGGTTATGGATGTCATTTTAGAAGCCAGATGTCCTGGCACTAGAAAATCTTATACAGGGAAATGGAAAAGATTTTGTTCCTGTATGCAGGCTCAGGATTCTGATCCTCTTCTTCCTAACATTACTTTAATTTTACTTGACAGATCTCTTACATAATGGTCTCTCTTGCTCTTCCATTAAGATACATGCCTCTGCTATTTCTGCTCATTATAATACAGACCCTCCCATCTTTTCCCACCAGCTCATGAGACAGTTTCTCAGAGGAGCTAAGAACTTAAGACCACCTAGATCTCCTCCAATTCCTGCTTGGGATCTCAACTTTGTTTTGGAAAAACTAACCTTGCCTCCTTTTGAGCCTGCTGCTTCTTCTGACATCAAGTTTTTATCTTGGAAGACAGCTATCCTGTTAGCCCTAACCTCTGCCAGGAGAGTTTCAGAGTTACAAGCTCTTATGGCTGTGGAACCTTATATTATTTTTCATCAAGACAAGGGTATCTTTGAGGACTAATCCTACCTTCATGCCTAAGGTGGTTTCCAAAGTGGCTTTAAATCAAACTATCCACTTGCCAACCTTTTTCCCCACTCCTCAAAATAAAGGGGAAAGGATCTTACATTCCTTGGATGTACACAGACAACTACGTTTTTACCTGAACAGAACCAAGGACATTAGAAAATCAGAACAATTGTTTGTTTCTTATGCTTCAAGTTCCCAAGGTAAAGCCATTTCAAAACCGACCATTTCTAAATGGATTGCTCATGGAATCAGATTTTGTTATTCTCACCATGGAAAGCAAATCCCAGGGAGTATACGGACTCATTCCACCAGAGCTGCTGCCACCTCTGCGGCCTTCCTCAGGGAGTTCCTACCAAGGGCATTTTGGCAGCTGCCACTTGGAGTTCAGTGTATACTTTTTCTAAGCACTACAATCTACCTCTCTACTCTAAGTCTAGGGTAGGCTTTGCCTCTGCAGTCTTGCAGGGCCTTTTAGCTGCCCCTTCCTCTTTATGACCACCTCCCTTTCTTTCAGCTTTGGGATTCTACCCTACAGTCATGACTGCAACAGTGAAACACGATGAACATAGTACAGTTGTGTACACCTACCATAAATGTAGATGTTTGTCTTCACTGTTGCAGTCTGGGTTTCCCTCCCTCTTGTCCCCTCTTATTTTTACTTTTGTGTATTTCCTTTTTTCACCATTCTTCTGAGGTGTATTTGCAAAGGTTATGGGACCTTTTTCATTTTGGGACTCCTGACATCTGGGGCAAGAAAAACTGGAGAAGATGGCGTTGGCTGTCAGCTTTGTACTCCTGGCACTCTGACGTCAGGGAGCATGGTTGAACAGCCGAAGCCGGACCCAGACTTTGGGATTCTGGCCGACCGAGGGCTGCCTGCCAGCAGGGGAGAACCCTACAGTCATGACTGCAACAGTGAAGACACTCTAACATCTACATTTATGGTAGGTGTACACAACAGTACTTTCACCAGTTCGGGAAGCAGATCATTCTTTCTCAGATGACCACTACAATCAGCCGCTACAGATAAGTACCCTAATGGATTTTCCTTGTCTTTTGTTAATTGCTAAGACATACATGTCCACTAGAAAGGGGAAGTGTGCTTGTGGGAGACAAATTCCTCACAAGGACATGCATGAAAAGTGCATATTCTGTTTAGGTGAGGCCCACGACCATGCATTCTGCCCCATTTGCAAATCCTTTGTACCTAAAACTCTTCGCAGCTGTCTGGCCGCGTTAAAACTATACTTGGAAAATCAAAGGCTCTGGCGTATTGCGCTCGGTATGGAGGGTGGAGTAGGCACATCCGACGAGCCACTGTGGAAGAAGGCCAAGAAAATCAGGCCAGATTCCCATGCTGTGCCTCAGGCATCCAGAGAGATTCTTGAGGCTGATGAAAGCCCAGGATCTTTTCAGACCTCTGTTTCCTAACCAGGCCTGGGTACCTCGGTGGAAGCTGGGATGGCGTACACTTAAGTATGTCCATTGAGGTTAATCAGCCATCGGATCCTGATGGCGGAGGGGAACCATGGCTAATGCAGTTGGAAGGCCTTACTCTTACACTACCATCCACCCAGATGTCTGTTCCCACTCACTTTCAGCCGTCTGCCCCTGTGAGGAGAAAACAAAAACTAAACCATCCTGAGCCTCAACCTGTTCCTGGATGGGAAGTTTTCTCACAAAGTCTTAAGGCATTCCAGGCCTTACAGACACAATAACCACCAGCTGCTAGCCCTTTAGGACCTCCTTTAGAGGTATCAGAGGAAGACTTACTCCTCTTCTGAGGAATCACTTTCCTACTGCACAGCCAGAAGCAGTTCACCATGCAGGGAAAATGGTCCACACTAAGACAAAAGGACCATATCAACATCAAGGAAATAAGGGCACTCCTCCGACTTCAAACATTCAAGTCAGCTCTATGCCCAGGAACCCTGAAAGTGATCATGGACAATGACTGTCCTGTGGTACATAAACAGGCAGGGACAAGATCATACCCTCTTTGCAGCCTAGCCACCCAGAGCTGTACCCTAGCATCATCACAACAGATTTATCTGATAGCAGTTTACATTCCCTCTACAGAGAATATTATAGCAGACTCACTCAACAGAACTTCAGCTCCCTCTCACGAATGGATGCTTCACAGAGAAGTAGATCTTATCCACAGGTGGGGTATTCCACAAGTAGTTCTTTTTGCCTCCTCCCAGAACAGACATATTCCCAGGTTTTGCACAAGGGACCCACATCCGCAAACCTGGAAAGTGGACGCTTTCTCCTTTCCTTGTGATAAGAGTGCATCTATATGCCTTCCCACCGATTCAGAAAGTCCTGAAAATCCAGATGTACAAACCCAAAATCCTGTTGGTGACCCCCTTTTGGCCAAGACAGCATTGGTTTCCCTTCTCTTATCTACTAGCCAAGGGCAGTCATCACAGGTTACCCCAACAAAAAATAGACTTACTCACACAGGACAGGGGATCCCTACTACACCCTCAGGTAAACAATCTAAAACTGACCTTATGGGTGATAGGGTTCTAATCCCCTTCAGACACCTATACTCTGAGGACATACTCAATGTTCTGCAGGAGGCTAGAAAACCTAGTACCAGGAGAAATTATGTATCTAAATAGAAGAGATTCTCCAGGTGGTGTCACAGGAAAAACCAGGAAGCTATGATTATTCCTGTACCCTTGGTCCTTTCCTATTTGTGTGAGCTCCTTCACTCAGGACTAACTTATTCTTCAGTTAAAGTCCATTTTATCTGCCATTTCTGCTTGTCTGCCCATGTTACCGCCTGTGACCTCTAGATTGGAGTTCAGGCTTTTCCTGAAAGGGCTATTTCATATTGGACCCCACCCGAAAGCCTATACCCCCCCTTGGGACTTGAATTTTGTCCTAGAAAAACTTCCATTGCCACCTTTTGAACCAGCATATTCAGTATCCCTAAATCTGTGCTCCCTGAAAACAGTTCTGCTAGTGGACCTTACTTCCACCAGGAGGGTATCAGAGATGCAATCCCTTATGGCTACCCCTTCTTACCTTATTTTGCACAAGGACAGAGTTGCCCGTAGGACTAACCCCTCCTTCATGCCTAAGGTGGGTTAATGAACTCTCATTTAACCAGACCATTAACCTACTTGTTTTTTACCCTCAACCTAAAAATCCCTCAGAGAGGACTCTTCATTCTCTAGATGTCCACAGACAACTGAGGTACTACTTAGACAAAACCAAACCTATTAGAAGGTCTGACCAGCTATTCATCTCCTTCCAACCTAGGGCGCTAGGGGGGGCAGTCTCCAAACAGACCATTTCTGCGAGGATCTGTAAATCCATTGGCATATGCTATTCCTATTATGGAAAAACCTTACACGGACATGTCAAATCACACTCAACCCGGGCAGCTGCTTCCTCAGCTGCCTTTTTCAAAGGGGTTGATTACGCCTCAGTTTTAGAAGCTGCTACTTGGGCTTCAGTGCACTCCTTTACCCAACATTACAAACTGGACCTAGCCTCCAGAGCTAGAACTGGGTTTGCCAGATCTATTCTTCAGGCTCTCATTGACCAGGGACCCCAATCCTCCACCCAGGGTCATACCTAAAAGCTTTAGTACTCTCCCTACTGTAATGAATACTTCAACATGAGAATAGAAGGACATAGAATAGTTGTGTAAGAACTTACCATAACCTTAGATGTCCTTCTCTTCCATGTTGCAGTATCGTCCCTCCCTCCTACCCCCTCTAGTTTACCTGTCAAATATAATTTTACTTACCTGTGGGGACATAGTCACCCACTCCCTTAACTTCTCCACTACTCACAGCCTATCAAGTACCCTATGATCTAGTTTACATGCAAGTCTCCGGGGTCTCCCAGTTATGACCCTCTTTAAACCTCCAGGACTACTAATGTATGCGGCAATCCATTCTGAAGAGGGTATGTGCAGACGTCACTTTTATACCCTACATCGGTTTATGGCTCTGACAGAGGGCATCACTCGTACCCTCCTGCACCAAACAGTTTGGTATACTGGCCGGATGTCGGCGCTGCAGGCAGCAACCTCTCTATTGTAATGAGTACTGCAACATGGAAGAGAAGGACATCTAAGGTTATGGTGAGTTCTTACACAACTATTCTTTTTCTGAATCTTAAAACTGCAGGGGATCTTAGTCTTTCCATGTCTAGATGATTGGCTCCTAACTGCTACCCCCAGGGAGCTACTGCTGCAGTACAAGGCATTCCTACTTCATCTTGCAGATCGGATCGGAATAGCTATCAATCATACGAAGGGCAAACTGCCCCTACCCAACACACAGAATTCATAGGGTGTCAGATTAACACAATACAACAAATTGCCAAGCTTAAAATGTAGTGGACTGCTCACTCCTCTGTGCTTTCCCACCAATACCTTTCTTGAGAAAATTCATACAGAAAGCGACAAGGTGCAAGACCAAGATGATCCTCATTGCCCTGATGTTCTTCGTGTTTCACTGTTGTAGTCATCACTTTTGGGTTATCTGCTTGCACTAGCCCTCAGTCGGCCTGATTAACAAAGTCTTGGGTCCTGCGTCGGTTGCTGTCCCTTCTTCCATGATGTCAGGACATCAGGGGTATAAAACATGCAGCCGACGCCATTACATCAGTCTTTCTTGCCGTGCAGTGCCCAAAGCAGTTCGCAAGTGCCGGTCGGCCAACTCCTGAAATTTTCAATTTTGAGTTTCAGAACCGATGTCTTCAACTAAAGCCAAGTACCTTGGTGGGGAAACTTTTTCTTGCTCCTTACCGATGTCAGTAAAAGTTAATAATTGCATTACTTGTGGAAAGCAAATACCTCACAAAGATTTTCATTCGTACTGTATTCCTTGCCTAGGCCTTGACCACAACGTACTGTGCTGTCGGTTTTGTGCTTTATTTAATCAGTGCACTATCCGTCATCGGTATATTTTCACCTCTAAATTTTTCGGATCTCTGTTTAATTATAGAGAAATGTCGTCGGTTAGTCATCCGACTACCGGGATTCTGAAAAAAAGCAAGGATAAAGACTGAGACAGGCCACCGAGGTCCAAAACTGCTGACTACGCTTCTCCTAAGCTAGTCGCCAGTTCGCCGGTACTCAGGTACTGATACCCGCTACTACTGATTCGCAGGCCTCTACTGAGACCCATTCAGAGTCCGGTATGCCGCGAGATGCTTCAACTATGGAACCTGTAGATGTCTCTACCTTGGATGGGTCCAGAGCCACTGTGCAGGCACTGGCTTCTGAGGGTTTATTCAGACCTGCGGACTTGCATATTAAACCAATGCCTCCTTCTTCTTTTATGCCTAAATCTTTAACCATGCCTAAAAAAACGACGCCCAGGTCGCATGCTCAGGCCTCTGTGCCTAAAAAACAAATGATAAGAATGGCTGAAGATCTTATAACTTTAATCAGGGGAAACCAGCCTCCCCCTTCTAAGAGACCTAGGACTGAAGTTGTTTATGAATCTTCTGACCAGGATTCTGATTTTTCTGATGATCTGGATTTGCCCTTTTATACTTATGAGGATTCTGATGCAGAGGACTCTATTCCCTCTGCTTCCCCTCCAGAGGATTTTTCTTTTGGTGAAACCTTACATACTCTAAGGGATCATTTCCACTGGGAAAGCCAGGATTTTTCTGATTCAAAAAAGAGGCTTAGGGATTTCTTACTCCTGCCTCAGCATAAGCCTTTAGTTATTCCTCCTGTACTAGACATTGTTGTTCATGCTTTTTCGGAATCTAGTTTGGCCCCTGATTCTTTGCCTCCTGCTCCCAGAAAACCTGACAGATATTACAGGGTTCCTGATTCACAAGTCCTTTTTTTAAAAATCCTATTGTGGATCCAGAGACTATTTCACAGGGACCCAAGGGCATTAAGGCTTCTGCTAAAAATCCTACCCCTTCTGATAGAGACTCCAGGGCGCTGGATAGATGGGGTAAGAAGGTTTACACTTCTGCAGCCTTGGCCATTAGGGCTTTAAACTGTCAGTTTCATATGTTACAGTATCAACAACATGTTATTGGATTGCTTAAACAGAAAATGATGTTGATTCCTGACTGTGTGGAAAATAAAGAAGTAGAGGATTTAATGCATTCTGCTGAACAGGTTGGAAAACATACTTTGCAATGTGGGTGGATTTGATTCTTTAGAGGCCTCTTGCAGGGCTGCTGTTACTGGTTCTGTGCTCAGAAGGCATGCTTGGCTTAAGGAGCAATCTTTACCTGATCATGTTAAAGATAAATTGTTGGATGCTCCCTTAAATCAGGACCGCCTGTTTGGCAACAAGGCTGAGGAAGTTCTTAAAAAGATGGAAGATGAAGCTAAATCTATGCAAACTGTTAAAGATTTCTTACAAGTTCAGCCTTTCTACATTTAGTAAGCACTGGCCCTTTAAGAATTGGTCCTTTCCAGCCTCTTCAAGGTCCTCTCAAGCCAAACCCAGACATAGCTGAAACCCCAGGTTTCAGTCCCAGGGGACACACGAGACTAAGCAGTGGGGGGTTTCTGCACCTAAATCAGGGAGTAGTAAGACCCCCCCCCATGGAAAACAGTCTCAATGACTTGCTTCTAAAACTTCCAAGCACTTCCCAACTGTGAATGCTCCTTTAGGCGGAAAGATTGGTCTTTAGGCCAAAAACTGGGAACTCATTACCCAGGACAAATGGGTTTTAAATAGTGTCCCAAGGATACAGATTTCACTTCCACACCTTACCAACACCAAGCGGGTGGCCAGATCTACCCCCAAGTCAGTGGGCAGAGGCCCAAAATCAAGTACTCTCTCTTAAGATAGGGGGCTATTCAGTTGGTACCAGAAGAGTAACAGGGGCAAGGGTTCTATTCGAGACTTTTCCTGGTACCCAGAAAAGGCAATACATGGCATCCTATCCTGGACCTTTCTGCTCTAAATACCTTTCTGGTGATTCCAAAATTCAAGATGCTGACTCTTCACCAGCTGCTTCCTATGCTAGGCAAAGATGCATGGTTGGCAACACTAGATTTAAAAGAAGCATACCTGCACAATCCCTATCAGGGAGTCTTGCAGAAGATACCTACGCTTCAAATTAGGCTACATGCACTATCAGTTCTCCGCACTGCCCTTTGGAGTATCTACTGCGCCCAGGGTATTCACAAAGTGCCTAGCTCCAGTCATTGCAATCTGCAGGCAAAGAAATATTCAAATATACCCATATCTGGACGATTGTCTAATTCAGGCAGAAAGCCAGGACATACTTTTGAATCATCTGGCCTTTGTTCAAAGGGTACTGACTTGTCTGGGGTTGCACCATAAACTAAAAGAAATCACACCTGGTACCCTGTCAACAAATTATATTCCTGGGAGCAAGCTTGAATGCAACTTCCCAGATGGCTTTCCTCACGCCAGAGAAACGGATTCATTTGACAGCCTACTTCAGACAAGTGGCCACAAAAACCCAGTTATCTGCAAGGCAAATACTGCAAGCCTTGGGGTTCATGGCCTCCTGCATTCTTCTAATTCCATATGCAAGGCTGCATATTAGGAAATTGCAGTGGTATCTCAAAAGCCTATGGTGTCAACATTCACAGGCTCTAGAAGCAATGATTCCTATCATACCTTGCCTACGCCTAGAGTTCCTTTGGTGGGTAGAGGCCTGCCACCAAAACAGGGGACTACCATTCACACTACCCCCTGCCTCCCAAACCTTAACAACAGACACATCAGACTATGCATGGGGGCCCACCTGGCAGGGAAGTGCATTCAGGGCAAATGGAACCAAAGTCAAATGCACCTGCATATCAGTCAAAAAGAAATGTTAGCTGTACAGAATGCTCTGACAGCCTTCAAGGGACCACATTCTTCCAGGACAATTAATGATAAAGAAGGACAACAACACTGTTATGTGGTACATAAACAAGGAGAGGGGGGGTAGACATTCTTACCCCCTCTGCAGACTAGTCATGGCATTGTGGAACACAGCCCTGAGCTATCAAGTACATTTACAAGCTCAATTCCTGCCAGGAAAACTAAATACACTGGCAGACGAGCTAAGCAGAAACCTCATGGTCCCACACGAGTGGAAACTGGAACCAATGATTTTCAACATGTTGACAAGCAAATGGGGGAGCCCAGATATAGACCGGTTTGCCTCCCCCCAAACCATCAGTTGGACAAATTCTGCACAAGGACTCCCCATGAACAAGCTTGGAAAGTGGATGCTGTGTCCTCCAGAAAACCTATCAAGTTTATGCCTTTCCTCTGCTCTCCAAAGTACTACTAAAGATCAAACAAGACAAACCAAGGACAATTTTGATTGCACCAGACTGGCCATGCCAACACTGGTACCCCCTCTTGTGCAGTGTGTCACTGTGGGCCCCATGACACCTGCCTCAGATTCCTAGTCTATTGACTCAGCAGGAGAATCAAATTCTGCACCCTCAACTTCAAACACTGAATCTAGCAGCCTGGCCAATTACATAATTTCTCCTTTACCATCCCTCATTAAACCAGGGATGGATATTTTAGAGGCAAGGAGGCCTAGTACCAGAAAATCTTATGCTGAAAAATGGAAAAGATTCTGTGCCTGGAACCAAGCTCAAGGGATGAGCACAACAGTGCCCAATTTACCTCATATTTTACAATACTTAACTGAGATGCTTCATAAGGGCCTGTCTGTCTTCTCCATCAAAATGTACGCCTCAGCCATCTCAGCTCATTATAACACAGAACCACCCCTCTTCTCTCATCCACTGCTTAAGCAGTTCCTCAGAGGGGCCAAAAATCTACAACCACCCAGGAGAGCTCCAACTCCAGCCTGGGACCTCAACTTTGTATTGGAAAAGCTCACCCTTCCTCCTTTCGAGCCAGCTGCCACTGCAGACTTAAAATTCCTTTCTTGGAATACAGCTTTCCTTTTAGCAATCACTTCAGCAAGAAGGGTATCTGAATTACAGGCCCTCATGGCAGTGGAGCCTTTCATCATCTTTCATGCGGACAGGGTGTCCTTCAGGACCAATCCCTCCTTCATGCCCAAGGTGGTATCCAGTGTGGCCCTTAATCAGTCCATACATTTGCCAACCTTCTTTCCTAATCCACAGAACAAAGGGGAACGGATTCTGCACTCCTTAGACGTGCACAGACAACTTAGATTCTACTTGGACGGAACTAAACCTCAAAGGAAATCTGATCAACTGCTGTTGGCATTTGCTGCAGGGGCAGAGGAGAAGGCTATTTCAAAGCAAACCATTTCCAAATGGATAGGCCATTGCACTAATTTCTGCTACAAACACCATGGAAAACCTATCCCACAGGTGATCAGACCCCACTTTACCAGGGCTGCATCTACTTCTACAGCCTTTCTCAGAGGTGTCCCTACCAGGGACATCCTAGAAGCTGCTACCTGGAGTTCTGTACATACTTTCACCAAGCATTACCATCTGCCCATTTTCTCTAAATCCAAAGCTGGCTTTTTATCACTGCAGTCTTGCAGGGCCTTTTAGCTGGTCCTAATTCTATTTAAATTCCTCCCCCCATCCTTAGCTTTGGGAATCTACCCAAAAGTGATGACTGCAACAGTGAAACATGAAGAACATAATACAGATGTGTACACTTACCATAAATGTAGATGTTCAAGTGTATTCACTGTTGCAGTCCTGGTTACCCTCCCTCCATCCCCCTTCATTTTTTGGATATACCTCTACTTTCCTTTGCTATCTTCAAAAGCTTTTTGGTGTATTTGCTTTTTTGTTGGAGGTATAACCTTGTATATTTATAGATTTAATTGCTTCCCATTAAGGGGGCACCTGATATCTGGGCCAAGAAAAAACTGATTTAATGGCATCTGCTGCATGTTTTATACCCCTGATGTCATGGAAGAAGGGACAGCAACCGACGCAGGACCCAAGACTTTGTTCAGGCCGACTGAGGGCTACTGCAAGCAGATAACCCAAAAGTGATGACTGCAACAGTGAATACACTCTAACATCTACATTTATGGTAAGTGTACACAACTGTACTTTCTGGCTCTAGCAGATTTGGTTCCCCTTCCTTTGTCATTAAAGCTGGTGGCTTCTCAGGTAGTTCAGCATCCCCGCCCTCAACCAAAATTGCTTCTTCATTTGGTAGGTCTGATGACCTCTACCATCATGTTAATACCAAGATGCCACACGAGTGCTACAGCGGACACCGTTGGTTCAATGGTCACAGAGTATGCATCCCCTCTACATCAGAATCTATTTTACTCAAATATACAGAAACCATGTAAGTTGGTGGATAACTTCTCCATCAGTAGCAGAAGGGTAGCAGAAGGGAGACTCTTCGGATGTTCTTCGTGTTTCACTGTTGCAGTCATCACATTTGGGTTATCTGTCTGCAGGTAGCCCTGGGCTGGCCTGAATACCAGAGTCTTCAGATTTCTGCGAGGGATGCTGTCGCTTCATGTTAAGTTGTCTATCTCGCCTTCATTCTTGCTGGATGGGTTCGGAGCCGACCTCGGCTCCGACTCGGCCACTCTAAAGCTCGAGAGTTGGTTCCACCGGCTCGAGGCTCCCCTTATATCCCACAATGCTAGGCGATAGTTACCCCAGATCTCGTTTGCCGCTACAGCTTCGAGGTTGGTTGTTCTACCGGTTCCTGGTGAGTTTAAGCTTTTTCTATTAAAAGTTACTCTGTTTCCCCCTTTTTTAGTTTAATTATTGTCAAATTAGTGTAGTTCATTGAACTTTATCCCCGACCTAATTTTTTCCCGTTTTTTCTTTAAAAGAACTTTTAGTTCTTCCCTTGGGCCTTCCCTTCCCTAGGGAGTGTTTGTGTAGTTTAAGCTACTGTTTACTGTACTTTATTGTACTTTATTTTTTTGTATTTTTACTAAAGTAATTTTTTTTTTTTTGACAGGGTATAACTGGTGTGTTTGAGTGTGTGTTTGTGTTCACCAGTTAGGCTATGTCTAAAGAAGCAAAGGTCTCCGGATTCAAGAAGTGTGATGCGTGCTGTCAGAAAATGTCTCTGACAGACGCTCACACTTCTTGTGTCTATTGTCCTTTGCACCTGCAGGACTCCTGTGCTGTCTGCCATGGCTTCAGCCCCAGGGTCCTGCAGGAAAGAAAACAAGCTCATATTGAGAGGCTTGTTGAAGCCTGAGGATTCCCTGTCTGTCTCAACAGGAAGCCCTCCAAGGCATCGAGGTCTTCGCTCCGCTTCTGAGCCGAGACCTCAGGTTGTTCAACCTTTGCCTTTATCGGCTCGCTGGAGCCGATAAGACTCAGTCCACAGTTTCTGTGGCTTCCTCGGCCGGAGCCGAGGTTATCGAGTACCGTGTCGGCTCCGACAAGATCTTGAGCCGACAACCAGAAAGAGGTCTAGGTCACCTTCTCTTGGCTCCGTTCATTCGGCTCCAGGATCTCCCTGCTGTCTGAACGGAGCCAAAGGTCTCATTCCTCTAGGTCATCGAGGTTGTCCGATCATGACCTTCAGAGGGTGGTGAGTCGATTACTCAAGTCTGAGGCACTAGCCCAGATGCTTCAGAGCCCGACTCATCAGTCGGTGCCTGTCCCGTCCATCAACTCCTTCCTCCTTCGACTCTTTTGAGCTCGGAGCCGGGTCGTCGGAACCGAGACTGTGGTTACCTCGAGCCGAGACAATTGTCTTGCCCGCTGCCGGCTCCGTTTTCTTCCATGGAGGAATCTCGGCGCCGACTTCCCTCGTCGGCTCCGAGGGGTGAGTGGCATCGGACCCTTGTCCGACCCCCTCTCCCTCGGTGCCGGCGCTGGTGAGTTCGGCTCCGACATCGGCCTCGGAGCCATCACTGTCGGTGCCGAGGGTCCTTAGCTCCTCGGGCGGGACCTCTGGCTCTGCCTGACAGGGGTGCTTTCGAGGTCATGCGGAGTGTGCTAGAGCCTGGCTCTACTCCACAGTCGGCTCCGTCAGCCTCCCTCTATGCTGCCTCAGGGTAAGTCGACTCACTCCCTCATCCCTGACCGCAGAGAGCCAACTCCTCAGGAGCTCCCTTTGGGATTTCATCCTCTTCGAGGCCTCTCCTGATTTGGCAGAAGAGCCCCTCGGAAGAGGAAGTGCAAGAGGAAGCACATTGACTCACCTGAGTCTATCACGTCGGACACAGATCTGGATGATTCTGAGGGTTCCCCGTTCCCCTTCTGAAGATGTCTCATTTGCAGACATTCTGGAGATCCTTAAACAGAGGGAAATTGGCCAGCCCTCAACCCTTCGGAGGACGAATCTGTGTATCTTGAGGCGTTTGGCTCGTCCTTCCACCTCCTGGGTGTCCCCCTTGACCCCCTCATGCAGGTGGTTGCTAAAAGGCATGGACGGCTCCTGATTCAGTGGACCCCACTCCCAGGAGACCCTCCAAATTCATCACAGCTCCATCAGACAAGGAATTTTATCAAAAGGAGTTTCTGTGGATGCTATGGTGGTTGCTGCCACAAAGAAGGAACTGGCTGATCCTTCAGTGCCTGTCCATCCACCTAACAAGGAATCTAGGTCCATGGATAGGTGCGGAAGCGGATGTTCTCCTCAGCGACATTTACTATGCGTCGCTGAATTACCTGTGCCATTTCACTCGCCTTCAAAGGGACTTGATCAAAGAAGCGAGTGAAATGCTGAAGGACCCTACAGCTGCGGTTTCAAGAGAAAATGAACACGCAGCTGGCTATCCTAATTCTATTTCCAACTCCTCCATGCGCCTCTCTTATGCGGCCGATGGAGCGAGCAGAGCAGGAACAGGGTAGCCTTACGAGGCACGCCTGGATGCGGCTATGCAATTTTGGAACCTTTCAAGGCGTCTTTCACGAACTCCCCTTTTGATGGATCATCTCTTTTGGTCCACAAGTGAAAGAAACCCTGACTAGGTGCGAGACTGATGGCAAGACCCTTTCTGCCGCCGGAGTCCGTTTTCTACTCCTTCTAGGCCTTACCCCAAAGGCCAGAAGGGGAAGATGTGGTTCCGTAAACAATCCCAAGGGACTTCGCCTGACGACAGAGTCGGTTCCCGCCAGAGGCAGAGGGGGAACAACAATGGTAGACGCCGCCCTAGAGGCAGGGGGTCCGCAGAACCAGGGCAATCGAGAAGCGTTCTCCGATAAGCCCTTTCAGCATCCCTGAGGTGTTGCCCGACTGCCCATCTTCGGAGGCAGTCGGGAAGATTGTCACTGTACCCAGAAGCCTGGCTATCCTTGACACAAGACAAATGGGTACAGTCCATTTCAAGGTTATTCTATTCCCTTTCTTCGTTTTCCAAATCAGTCAAAAAATCCCTTCGGATGTTCCACCCGCTCAAAGGGATATAGCAGGTTTGGAAATTTCAACACTGCTTGCAAAGAGAGCTATTCAGCCAGTGCCAGCAGACCAACTAGGATCCGGAATCTACTCAAGGTTCTTTTTAGTTCCAAAGAAAACAGGGGACTGGAGACCAATTTTGGATCTCAGTATCTTGAACAGATCGGTCAAGAAAACAAGATTTCAGATGGTCACGCTGCAATCCATTCTTCCCCTATTGGGAAAAGGAAACTGGATGTGCTCTATAGACCTTCAGGACGCGTACTATCACATAAAAATGAACAGGCGCTCCAGAAGATTCCTCCGCTTCAGGCTGGGAACCAGTCATTTTCAATTCAGGGCCCTGCCCTTTGGTCTCACCACTGCCCCGGTGTTTACCAAATGCATGGCAGTGGTAGCTTCTCACCTGAGACGACAAGGATTCCAGGTGTTTCCATATTTGGACGACTGGCTCCTCACAGCTCCCACCAAGCATCTCCTTCTGATGGCCAGAGATTACACTTTTCGCGTCTGTCAAAGACTGGGTATCTCAATAAATTGCGAAAAGTCTGTTTTGTCGCCTTGTCGTACTATTACCTACATAGGCACAAAATTAGATACTGTAAACATGTCTGCAACACTAACGAACCAAAGGATATCAGACATTCAAAAATTGGTATCACTACTTCTCAACAACAACAGAGCCAAAGCCAGGTTAGTTCTAAAGGTGTTGGGAATCATGGCAGCGGCCATACCCTCCTTCCATTGGCCAGATACCACATGCGGATCCTTCAGTGGATGCTCTTTTCTCAATGGTCATACCAGGAACTTCCAATGTCTCACACCATTATGATCACGCAAGTGCAAAAGCATCTCATGTGGTGGATGTCTTCCCCAGCTCCTGTTGGGGAGACCATTTGTTCCACCTCCTCCGGTTGTTACTCTCACATCGCAAGCCTCCCTGATCGGGTGGGGGGTGGCTTTATCAGGCCAGCACAGTCCCGGGCACATGCCAACCAAACGAATGCCACTTGCACATAAATGTTCTGGAGATGAGAGCAGTGCTTTTAGCGTTGCAAGCCGTTCAACACTCTCTTCCCTTGGGAACGATTGCAATCCAGACAGACAATATGTCTGTAGTGTGCTACATCAGCAACCAAGGCGGAACCAGATCATACCCCTGTGTCGAGAAGCACTCAGACTGTGGCAATGGGCGATTTCTTCTCAGCGTTTTCTGATAGCAACGCACATCCCGGAAGTCCAATCACATTGCGGACAAGTTGAGCAGAGCTATTCTCATGCCTCACGAGTGGTCTCTGAAAGACTCTGTAGTGAGAGATTTTTCTCAAGTGGGGTCAGCCTTGCTGCGATCTTTTGCTACTCCCCAAAACAGCAAGTGCAGAGAATACTTCACTCTATTCCCTTTACCAGGCCAACCCAGCAGGGACGCTAGTCCAAGTTTGGCCCGGGGACTTCTGTATGCATTTCCTCCTTTCCCACTGATCTCTCAAGTAATACAGAAAGCTATCGCTCAGAAGGCCTCATTGATCCTCATTGCTCCTTACTGGCCTCGACAAGTGTGGTTCCCCTTTCTGCATCGATTTCTTTTGAGCGACCGTGGAATCTGGACCTAGTTCCAGATCTTTTGATCCATCAGTCGGGTCAGTTTCATCGCTCCCTCCCTCTCTGAACCTCACTGCTTGGTTCCTCCACTTCCAACCGTAGCCAGGCTTCCTCAATTATCTCACTCTGTTAGAGATATTTTGATAGCTTCCCATAAATCTTCCACTCGAAAGATTTATTTGAGTAAGTGGAAACGATTTTCATATTGGGCACAAGGAAAGGACGTAGATCCTTTCACCGCTTCCATCCAACTAGTCCTCGATTTTCTTGCTGAACTCTTCCATGCAGGTTCATCTCCATCTACTCTTAAGGTTCAATTGGCAGCTATTTCTAATTTCCATGTGGGTATTTCTGAATCCGCCTAATGTCCCACAAACTCTGCAAAGCCTTTTTGAAAGGAGTTTTTCTTCTCAGACCTCCTGTAAGAAATCCTCCTTCTCCTTGGGACCTAAATTTAGTTCTTGCTTCTTTGATTCTTTCCCCTTCGAACCTGCAGCTTCATGTTCCTTAAAGTTATTATCATGGAAAACTCTCTTTCTGGTGGCTATCACATCAGCTAGAAGAATTTCAGAACTTCAAGCACTCAGTTGTCGTTCTCCTTACCTTGTGTTCCATAAGGACAGAGTTTCCTTACGAACTAACCCGTCCTTTTGCCTAAGGTGGTTTCAACATCAAATCTAAACCAATGCATTGACCTCCTGTCTTTTTCCGAGTATTCAAATAGGTCTGAACAAAAATTACACTGTCTGGATGTTCATCGTCAATTAAGGTACTACTTGGACAGGACGAAACAATTCAGAAAATCTGATCAGCTGTTTGTCTCCTATGCGAAAGCAGAAAGGGACTTCCAGTTTCAAAGGTATCTTTATCCAGATGGCTAACATCTCTGATTACCCTTGTTTATGAGATTAGACACCAAAACTGCCTAATAAGCCTAAAGCCCATTCCACCAGAGCTTTGGCTACTTCTCTAGCCTTCCAAGGCAGACTGCCTATTGTCACCATTTGTGCAGCGGCTACTTGGGCTACTCCTCACACTTTTATTTCCCATTATAAGTTGGATTTAGCTTCTAGGCATAGAGCTAATTTTGGTTCCACTGTTCTCAGGAGTCTGTTCCGTTAGGCCACCCGGGACAAGGTGCTAGGGACGCGGTCCCATCCAGCAAGAATGAAGGCGAGATAGACAACTTAATATAGAAGTTATGTTCTTACCATAACGTTCCATGTTAGTTGTCTTCTTCTCGCCTTCTTCTTGCCCCACCCTCCTTCCCCTGGCCTGGACAGACCTAGAGGAGTTGTGATCGTGACCTCTCTTTCTACCACCTCTTTCTTAGCTATATGCTATTATGCATATTTCTTGTTTCAGAATGTAGGTCACCCTTCTTCTCCTGTTGTTAGAGGTGGATTCTGTTTTTTACAGTTATACTGTTTCTGTTATAAGCTGGGGTTAGCTTACAAACGAGATCTGAGGTAACTATCGCCTAGCATTGTGGGATATAAGGGGAGCCTCGAGCCGGTGGAACCAACTCTCGAGCTTTAGAGTGGCGGAGCCGAGGTCGGCTCCGAACCCATCCAGCAAGAAGAAGGCGAGAAGAAGACAACTAACATGGAACGTTATGGTAAGAACATAACTTCTATTTCCAGGGCGTCAGGGTTATAAAACATGCAGCCCAGCCGAGTCTTTCTTGCCGTTTGGTGGCAGAAGCAGTTCGCAAGTGCCGGTTGGCTGACTCCTCATATTTTAATTTTCGAGTTTCAGACCAGAATTCTTCAAAAAAAAATAAGTACCCCGTTTGGGATCCTTGATGTTCATCGTGTTACCCTGATGCAGTCATCACACTTGGGGTATCCTGCCGTCAGGCAATCCCGCAGTCGGCCTGAATTCCAAAGTCTTGGTCCGGCGTTGGTTGCTGTTGCTTCTTCCCTGACGTCAGTGTGCCAGGGGTATATGAGGCATCCGACGCCATTTTCTTCAGTCTTTCTTGCCGCGCAGTGCCCGAAGCAGAAGCAGTTCGCAAGTGCTGGTCGGCCGACACTTGAGATTTTCGATTCAAATTTCAGTCCGAAGTCTTCAGTAAAGCTAAGTACCCCACTGGGGAACCTTTTCTTGCCTCAGTCCGATGTCAGAAAAAGTTAACAATTGCATTTCTTGTGGGAAGCAAATACCTCATAAGGACTTCCATTCCTATTGTATTCCTTGCCTAGGCCCAAACCACGACGTCACAGATTGTCGGTTTTGTGCTAGGTTTAATAAACGAACTATCAAACGCCGTTTTGACTTCGCATGACTTTACTTTGGAAAGAAATTTAATTATATCATGCCGTCAGAGCAGCCGACGACCGACATACATAAAAATCCCAAGGATAAGGACAGGCTACCTAGGAACAAGCCAGAGTCTGAGGCCTCTGCTGGGCCTGTCGCCGGTTCTCCAGTTTTTAGTGAGGCGCCTACGCAGCCCCTGACAGCTGCAGAACTGGAACCCCAGACAGCTGCGGATTCTCAAGCGGAGTCTACTAGGCCGATGCAGCCATCTTCCGACACTGGAGCAGAAGTAGACCCTGGTGCAGTGGAAACACCTTCGGCTGCAGAAGGTGTCTTCAGACCGACTACACTCACCATTAAATCTTATGCTAAGCTTAAAACTCCTTTAAAACCTAAGAAGACTGTACATCAGTCTACAGTTCAAGGCCCCATCCCTAACAAACAGATGCTTAAGACGGCTGAAGATTTGATTACCCTAATCAGGGGTTCCCATCCCCCTCCTGATAAAAGACCAAGACAAGAGGGGGATTATGCTTCCTCTGACCAGGTTTCAATTTCCTCAGATTCTTCTGAGGAACAGGATTACACTTTTCCACCTTATGAAGACTCTGATGCTGAAGACTCTATTCCCTCAGCATCTCCCCCCGAAGACTACTCCTTTGGGGAAACTTTACATATCATGAGGGAACATTTCCACTGGGAAGGCCAGGAGTACTCTGATTCTAAGAAAAGGCTCCGAGAGTTCCTTTTACTACCCCAGCACAGACCTCTTGCTATCCCTCCAGTTTTAGATATTGTGGATGATGTTTACTTGGAGTCTAGTTTAAATCCAGACTCTCTACCTCCTGCTCCAGCCAAACCAGACAGATACTACAGAGTACCTGACTCACACAAATTCCTTTTGTAAAAGCCCTGTGGTTGACCCAGAAACAATATCCCAGGGTCCTAAGGGAGCTAAAGCTTCTATGGCTAAAAATCCTGTGCCCTCTGAAAGGGATTCCTGAGCCCTAGATAGATGGGGAAAGAAAATATACACCTCAGCAACTCTGGCTATGAGAGCATTAAATTGTCAGTTTCACATGCTGAAATATCAGCAATTCCTAATGTCTCAATTAAAACAAAAAATGAGCACACATACTGAACAGTCTGAATTCAAGGAAATGCAGGATCTGTTGCATGCAGCTGAACAGGTGGGCAAACGTACTTTACAATGCGGATTTGATTCGTTGGAAGCTTCCTGTAGAGCAGCTGTTACTGGCTCTGTCATACGTAGACATGCTTGGTTAAAAGAACAAACCCTTCCTGATCATGTTAAAGCAAAATTATTGGATGCACCTTTACAGCAGGATGTATTATTTGGCGTCAAAGCAGAAGAGGTTTTAAAGAAAATGGAGGATAAGGCAAAGTCTATGCAGACAGTCAAGGAATATTTGCAGGTACAACCCCCTCGTTTCAGCAGAAATTGGCCAACAAAAAAATGGTCATTTCCAGCTTCTGACAGATCACTGAGGGGCAAATACAGACGCCCAAGGGGCAGAGGTCAGTCGCAAGGCCCTTACAAACCTCGCCAATGGGGTACTGCTACCCAGAAAGGAGAAGACAGGCCCCAAGCTAGCATAAGACAAACACAATGACTCAATCCTCAAACTACCAAGCAAATCTCTCCTGGAAGCTCCCTTGGGAGGAAAATTAGCATTTTTTGCAGACAACTGGCACATCATCACAAAAGACAAATGGGTCCTAAACATTGTCTCTCAAGGATACGGATTCCACTTTCATACATTACCAAGGATAAAAGGAATGCCAAACCTGCCACCAAATCAATGGGCAGAGGCACAAAAACAAATTACAGCTCTCATGGACATGAGAGCCATTCACCAGGTACCTACACAGGAGCAAGGACAAGGATTTTACTCAAGACTCTTTCTAGTCCCAAGAAAGGGCAAAGCATGGAGACCCATTCTGGATCTTTCAATTCTGAACACCTATCTGCAAGTACCAAAATTCAAGATGCTAACACTACAGCAGCTTCTTCCCATGCTGGGCAAGAATGCTTGGCTAGTAACGTTGGACCTCAAGGAGGCATACCTGCATGTCCCTATCAGACAAAATTGCAGAAGATACCTCCGCTTCATTGCAGGTTCAACGCATTATCAATTGGTGCACTGCCCTTTGGCTTATCTACTGTGCCCAGGGTCTTCACAAAATGCCTGGCAACAGTAATTGCATACTGCAGACAAAGAGGAATTCAAATATACCCATACCTGGACGACTGCCTTATTCAAGCAGAAAGCAAGGACATTCTTTTAAAGCATCTGGCATTTGTCAAACACCTTCTAAGTTGCCTAGGGTACACAGTAAACGAAAAGAAATCAAAACTAGTACCCTCACAAAACATAATATTCCTGGGTGCCAGCTTGAATACAATGGCCCAGATGGCTTATCTCATGCCAGACAAGCAACAACAGCTGACTCAATATTTCAAAATAATGGCAACAAAGACCCAACTCCCTGCAAGCAAAATTCTGCAGGCCGTGGGATTCATGGCATCTTGCATACTAATACCATTTGCAAAACTGCATGTGAGGAAATTACAATGGTACCTGAAAAGCGTATGGACTCAGCACAGCCACAGCTTGTAAACGATACCACTCATTCCCTGCCTTCAACAGGAGTTTCTATGGTGGGCACAGGCATGTCACCTCAACAAGGGTCAGCCTTTCACCTTACCCCACAGCCAGGCAAACTATGACAACAGATGCATCGGACTATGCCTAGGGAGCACACATGGCAGGACAGTGCATTCAGTGCAAATGGACTACAGATCAGAGGCATCTGCATTTCAATCAAAAAGAAATGCTAGCAGTACAGAATGCCCTAACAGCTTTCAAGGACCTCTTACACCCAGGACAACTAATAATAAAGACGGACAATACCACAGTAATGTGGTACATAAGCAAGGGGGCACACATTCCTACCCTCTATGCAGGCAAGCAATGACCTTGTGGAACACTGCACTCTCTTACCAGGTTCAATTACAAGCACAATTCCTGCCAGGAAAGAAAAACACATTGGCAGACGACTTAAGCAGAAACATCATGGATCCACACGAGTGGAAACTAGATCCACAAGTATTTGCAATGATAGCTCAAAAATGGGGATGCCCAGACATAGATCTGTTTGCAAGCCCCCAAAACTACCAGCTTCAAAAATTTTGCACAAGGACATTCCATCCACAAGCTTGGAAAGTGGACGCCCTCTCATTCAGTTGGAAAACATTAACAGTGTATGCCTTTCCTCCACTTCCTCTTCTAGCAAAGGTACTGCTGAAAGTCAGGTTAGAGAGGCCACAAATGATACTCATTGCACTAGACTGGCCACGCCGGCATTGGTATCCAATTCTAAGGAACATGGCCTACGGCCCACCATGGATTTTACCACAAATTCCTCACCTGCTCACCCAGCGAGACAGTCCGATTCTACACAGCCAGCTCAAGACTTTAAACCTGGCTGCATGGCAAATTACCTAAACAACCAGCCAACACCTCTATCCAAAGCTGTTATGGATGTCATTCTGGAGGCCAGGAGGCCCAGCACCAGGAAAACCTGTTCAGACAAATGGAAAAGATTTTGCGCCTGGAACCAGGCTAAAGGCCAAAATCCCCTTGATCCAAACATTCCTCAGATTTTACAATATTTAACTGAGAAGTTGCACAAAGGACTTGCCTTTTCATCTATTAAGATCCACGCCTCAGCAATTTCAGCTCATTACAACACGGATCCTCCTTTATTCTCATATCCACTCCTAAGATAGTACCTCAGAGGGGCTAAGAACATAAGACCGCCAAGGAGAGCACCAACACCTACGTGGGATCTCAACTTTGTTCTGGAAAAGCTTACACTGCCGCCCTTTGAACCAGCTTTTTCAGCTAATTTAAAATTTCTTTCATGGAAAACTGCCGTGTTACTAGCAATAACCTCAGCTAGAAGAGTCTCAGAGCTACAGACACTAATGGCAGTGGAGCCTTTCCTCGTTTTTCATCAAGACAGAGTCTCTCTACAAACTAACCCTTCCTTTATGCCAAAGGTGGTATCCAGTGTGGCCCTAAACAAAATCATTCATTTGCCCACCTTTTTCCCAAATCCCCAGAACAAAGGAGAGAGACTCCTGCACTCTTTGGACAGTCACAGGCAATTTTGTTACTACTTGGATCAAACTAAGGCTTTCAGAAAAACTGACCAGCTCTTTGTAGCCTATGCTACAGGATCACAAGGAAATGCTATCTCATAACAGACCATTTCTAAATGGATAGGGCATTGCATACGTTTCTGCTGCACGCATCATGGGAAACTGGTGCCTGCTAACATTAGGTCCCACTCCACCAGGGCTACAGCTACATCAGCAGCCTTTCTCAGGGGAGTGCCAACCAAGGATATTCTGGAAGCTGCAACTTGGACTTCAGTGCACACCTTCACCAAACACTATCACTTACCTCTATATTCTAAGACTAGAGCTGGTTTTTCCACTGCAGTTTTGCAGGGCCTACTAGCTTCTTCTAACCCTGTTTAACTCCACCTCCCTTCCTTAGCTTTGGGATTCAACCCAAGTGTGATGACTGCAGCAGGGTAACACGATGAACATAGTACAGTTTTGTACCTACCATAAGTGTAGATGTTCGAGTGTTCACCCTGCTGCAGTCCAGGTTACCCTCCCTCCATCCCCTCTGAACTAGCTGAACTTATCTATACCACTCTATCCTATACAACCTCTGTGGTGTATTTGCTTGTGCCTAAAGGTATTGTTTTATTTTTATCTAGCTATATATATATATTTTGCCTACCTATTGGGGGCACCTGACATCTGGGGCAAGAAAAACTGAAGAAAATGGCGTTGGATGCCTCTTGTATATACCCCTGGCGCACTGACGTCAGGGAAGAAGCGACAGCAACCGACGCCGGACCAAGACTGGAATTCAGGCCGACTGCGGGACCGCCTGACGGTAGGATAACCCTAGTGTGATGACTGCAGCAGGGTGAACACTCGAACATCTACATTTATGGTAGGTACAAAACTGTACTTTTCTTGCTCTAACCGATGTCAGAAAGAATTAACAATTGTCTTGCCTGTGGAAAGCAAATACCTCATAGAGATTTTCATTCTTACTGCATCAACTGTTTAGGCCCAGACCAAAACGTTCCTCACTGTTGGTTTTGTGCCTTGTTCAACACCCAAACTATTTATCGTCTGGCTATTTTTGTAGCTAAATACTTTCGTTCTCTATCTCCGTACTCCGAAATGGCTTCATTAAGCCATCCGACTACCGATCTTCCAAAAAAAGTAAGGATAAAGACAGACCGCATAGGTTAAACACTGCCTACAGCGCTTTCGTTAAGCTAGTCGCCAGTCCACCGGTACTCAGCGAGGTGCTTTCGCAGCCCCTGATAGCAGCTACTACAGATTTGCAGGCCTCTACTGAGACCCATTCGTAGTCCGGTATGCCGCGACATGCTTCTTCGACTATGGAACCTGCGGATGTCTCTGCCTTGGATGGGTCCGGAGCCACTGTGCAGGCACCGGCTTCTGAGGGTGTATTCAGGCCTACAGACTTTCATATTAAACCGACGACATTGTTTTCACCTAGAAGTATCAAATTCCTCCGGCTTAGTACTACACCTAGAAAACAGATGACCAAACCGATGACTCCGGCCCATATGCCTCAAAAACAAATGCTTAGAATGGCTGAAGACCTTATTATCTTAATTAGGGGAAGCCATCCTTCCCCCTCTAAGAGACCTAGAACCGATTTTCTTAATGATTCTTCTGATCATGAATCTGATATCTCTGCTCCTTCTGATTGGATTTGCCCTTAACTACTTACGAGGATTCTGATGCAGAGAATTCCATTCCCTCTGCTTCTCCTCTAGAAGATTTTTCTTTTGGTGAAACGTTGCATACCCTTGGGGAACATTTCCACTGGGAAAGCCAGGACTATTCTGAGTCCAAAAAAAGACTTGGGGAATTTTTACTCCTGCCTCAACACAGGACTCTAGCTGTCCCTCTTGTTCTGGCTATTGTAGATGATGTTTTGTTGGAATCTAACCTTACCCCAGACACTTTACCTCCAGCTCCCAGAAAACCTGACAGGTACTACTGAGTACCTGACTCTCACAAGTTCCTCTTTAAGAATCCTACTGCGGATCCAGAGACCATTTCCCAAGGACCAAAAGGCATTAAGGCTACTGCTGCCAAAAACCTTACTCCTTCTGATAGAGATTCTAGAGCCTTGGACAGATGGAGTAAGAAGGTCTACACTTCTGCTACTTTGACCATTAGGACTCTAAATTGCCAGTTTCATATGTTAAAGTATCAGCAGCATATTATGGGACTACTAAACAGAAAATGATGTTGATTCCTGAATGTACTGAACACAGACTTGCAAGATTTAATGCATTCTGCAGAACAAGTTGGTAAACATACTTTGTAATGTGGTTTTGCTGCTTTAGAAGCAACTTGCAGGGCTACTGTCACTGGGTCTGTACTTAGAAGGCATGCTTGGCTTAAGGAACAAAACCTGCTAGATCATGTTAAAGCTAAAGTACTGGATGCACCCTTAAACCAAGACCACCTTTTTGGCAACAAAGCAGAGGAAGTCCTCAAAAAGGCAAACTGTTAAAGATTTCCTACAAGTACAGCCTCCCAGATTCAGTAGGCATTGGCCTTCAAAGAACTGGTCCTTTCCAGTCCCCTCCAGGCCTTCTCAGTCCAAACCTAGGAACAGCAGACCATCAAGACTTCAGTCTCAGGCTACTCACAGATCTAAGCAGTGGGGGGCTCCCACTTCCAAAGCAGGGAGTAGTAAGCCACCCCCCCCATGGAAAAATGGCACAATGACAACTTTAACCCTTCCAAGCCCTGCTCAACTACTTGCTCCCTTAGGGGGAAAGCTCGCCCGGCATGCAAAAAACTGGGAACTCATTACCCAGGACAAATGGGTTTTAAACATAGTTTCCCAAGAATACAGATTCCACTTTCACACACTACCAACCCCAAATGGTTGGCCAGACCTCCCCCCAAATCAACGGGTGGAGGCCCAACAGCAGGTTCTCTCCCTTCTCCATATCAGGGCTATTCAACCTGTCCCAGCAGGGCTAAGGGGACAAGGTTTTTATTCAAGACTGTTTCTGGTACCCAGAAAAGGAAACTCCTGGTGTCCTATCCTGGACCTCTATTCTCAACACCTTTCTGGTGGTTCCAAAATGCAAAACGCTGACTCAACAGCTTCTTCCTGTGCTAGCCAAGGATGCCTGGCTGGCAACCTTAGACTTAAAGGAAGCTTACCTGCACATCCCAATAAAAGAATCCTGCATTAACATATTGGTTAGCATCACTCGCAAACTGTAACACTACTCTAAATTCATTGTTTGGCCTAGAATTACTGTTACCTGAAGTATTGTATAAAACAGCATCATTATTATTAAAATAAGGTCTACATTTAGTTGGTCTCATATGCCATGCATCAGATATGGTCTTATCAATTTCATCTGGCTGATATCCTCTGGCTATGAAATCAAATTTTATGTTATTTAATGCTAATTGTGCATCCTCGTCATTATCATGTAGTCTTAGTATCCTATACACTTGTCCTTTTAATACATTTCTTGGGATATGCCTGGGGTGCATACCAGTTTTGTGTAGGTATGTATTTTTTCCTAGTTGGTTTGTGGAAAATTCTACTCTTAAGGCAATTAAAATCAGATTTAATTAAATGTACATCAAGAAAATCAATCTCAGCTGCAGAAATCTGATACGTAAATTTTAAAAAATCAGTAGTAGTATGCAGATAATTAACAAAAGATGCAAAATCTGAACCATTGCCATTCCATAGCATAGAAAACGTCATCTACAAAACGTACATACCATAACACTTGATGTAAAAAGGGATTCAACTCAGAGAGAATTTGTGTTTCTTCCCAACAAACTAGAGCAAGGTTGGCGTAGCTGTTGGCACATGGAGTACCCATGGCCACGCCAACCTGCTGCAAGAGAATTTTTCTTCAAACATAACATTGTTCTCTAATATAATTTCTAGAAGACTACATATTAGTTGAACCTTGTTGTTTGAAAAAAATCCATTTGCTGACAAGAAATTTCTAATCATTTCAATACCCCATGCATTAGGGACACTAGTAAATAATGACTCTATATCCATTGTAACCAATACAAAGTCCATGTCAGTTGTAATAGTACCCATCCTGTTGTATAACCTTTCATGGAACATTTTAGTATCTCTCAAAATGGTGTGACAATTCTCTAACAATCCATGTATTGTGCCTTCAACAAAGACGGATAAGGGCTCGGTGCACCACCCAGACCCTGACACTATAGGACGCATTGGTGGTGAAACCAGGTCTTTATGTACCTTAGGTAAACCATAAATTCTAGGTACAGTGGATTTTGAAACATTAAAATACTTAAATAATGCTTCATCTATCAACCCAGTAATGAGAAGATCAAACATTAAAAATGAAACTTTATCAATAATAGCATTGACCATGATTTTAGAGACTGATTTATAAGTTTCATTATTAAGTAAAAGTTTATACATTTGTTGTAGATACAGTTGTTTGTCTAATAAAACAATACCCCCTCCTTTGTCAGCCTGCTTAATGACCAGTGATTGCAAATTCTTTAACTCTTGTAATGCTCTTTGTTCATTAGGAGTGAGATTACTAAAATGGTAGTCACTAGAGTCATGCTCATCTATATCCCTAAAGGATAATTCACATATATCCAAAAACTTTTGGATACCTGGTGGAGTGTTCAGAATAAAACTGCTAGGGTGCCTATAAACATCAGTCCCTTTTTCTGTGTCAGTAGGAAACATGAATTTTAAAGATAAATTTCTGCCTAACAACTTTAAATCTTTTATCATTTCTGTTACATTAGCTTTTTTAGCTGGTATGAAGGACAAACCTTTATTTAATAAATTAAGTTGGTCAGTATTGAGATGGATCATAAAATTGAATGCAGATAAATACACAGGCCTTAATGGCTCTACTTCCTTGGTTCCTTTTTTGAAAGCAAGATGCCTTAAACATGCTTAACTTTGGCCATTTTAGATGCTCATAAATATTTTAACTAATTTTAATTCATGTTTTAATTTATATATTTTTTACATTTAAATCTATGCACTTACATATATACACCATTTTTTAGATACATATACATTTTTTATTAGACTAGATTTCTAGTTTTTTATATATTATATAGTTTTATGTTTTTCATGGATGCAGTATTTTATGGAGGCAGTTTATTTAATTTATATGTATAACAATTTAAATATGTCTTGTATGCAGTTTTTCAGGTTTGTTTTTTTATATTTGTATAGCTTTAATGTTTTAATTGACTTATGACATCACTGAGTCAATGGTTTCATCTGTATATAAGTAATGGAGTGATTTACTTTTTTGTCTGATGAAGCAACTAGTATTGCGAAAGCGCTTACACTTTTATTATTTTATTATTTTTTTGTGTTATTAAAGACACTATTGTGTGGTACCCCAGTGTATTTTTGGTCTTTCTACCTCATATTCTAGACTACTTAACAGAGATGCTCCTCAAGGGCCTATCCTTCTCGTCAATTAAGATTCATGCCTCTGGCATTTCAGCACCTTATAATACTGAGCCTCCCCTCTTCTCTCACCCCTTGCTAAAACAGTTCCTTAGATGGGCCAAAAATGTAAGACCCCCCCCCCCCCCCCCAGGAGAGAGCTCCCATTCCAGTCTGAGACCTTAACTTTGTAGTGGAAAAGCTCACTCTTCCCCCCTTTGAGCCAGCTACAACAGCAGAGTTGAAATTCCTTTCTTGGAAAACAGCCTTACTTCTAGCCATCACTTCAGCAAGAAGAGTGTCGGAATTACAGGCCCTCATGGCAGTGGGAACCCTTCATTATCTTCCATGCAGACAGGGTTACCCTCAGGACTAATCCTTCTTTTATGCCCAAGGTGGTGTCTAGTGTGGCCTTAAACCAGTCATTTGCCTACTTTTTTCCCTAATCCACAAAACAAAGGTGAACGGATACTGCACTCTCTGGACGTGCACAGACAACTTAGATTCTATTTGGACAGGACTAAGCCTCTCAGAAAATCTGATCAGCTGCTAGTTGGCTTTGCTCTGGGGGCAGAGGGGAAGGCCATTTCAAAGCAAACCATTTCCAAATGGATAGCCCATTGCATTCACTTCTGCTACAAGCACCATGGAAAACCTACCCCACAAGGGATACGATCACATTCCACCAGGGCTGCATCTACCTCTACGGCATTTCTCAGAGGAGTCCCTACCAGGGACGTCCTGGAAGCTGCTACCTGGAGCTCTGTACATACCTTCACCAAGCATTACCACCTGCCTATCTTTTCCAAATCCAAAGCTGGATTTGCCACAACAATCTTGCTGGGCTTAATAGCTGGCCCTAATGCTCTTTAACTACCTCATCCCTTCCTTAGCTTTGGGAATCAACCCAAATGTGATGACTGCAACAGTGAAACACGAAGAACATAGTACAGTTGTGTAGACTTACCATAAATGTAGATGCTTGAGTGTATTCACTGTTGCAGTCCTGGTTTACCCTCCCTCCAACCCCCTGACTTCTCTTAACTTTTACCTTTCCTTCTTGTTTGGCATATGTTGTATCATGTGTGTTTGCTTTTTGCTGGGGGTGTTCCATACCATGTAATTGCTCCCTATTTGAGGGGCACCTGACATTTGGGGCAAGAAAAACTGAAGTAATGGCATCGGCTGCATGTTTTATACCCCTGACGACCTGATGTCATGGAAGAAGCGACAGCATCCGATGCAGAAATTCGAAGACTCTGGTGTTCAGGCCAGCTGAGGGCTACCTGCAGGCAGATAACCCAAATGTGATGACTGCAGCAGTGAATACACTCAAACATCTACGTTTATGGTAAGTGTACACAACTGCACTTTCATCAATTCCTCAGGCCACAGTAACCACAGATACTTCCCTTCAAGGGGAAGATGATTCAAGGGCAAGTTGAGAAGGTGTATATTATTACCTCATTAGTGGTCTCAAGCAGACATAGTGGCAACTGAGATTTTCAACCGCTGGGGCCATTCTTGCTGTGACCTGTCTGCCTCCTGTCTAAACATGTGCAGCAGTTACTTTGTCCTCATCCCTCTTTCAGGGACAGTTACTAAGAGATGCTGCATTCCACATTTGGCTCCCAGGCCTCCTCTGTGCTTTCCCACCAATACCTTTCTTGACAGCTTTCATAAGAAAGCCATGAGGTACAAGACCAAGATGATCCACATTGCCCTTTTCTGTCCCTGGTGGGTTTGGTTCCCCCTCCTTTGACCTCATTTGCTGCACCCCCCCCCCCCCGAGTGCTGGATTCCATCCCAGATCTTCTGAGTCACCCATCTGGAATGTCTCACCAGATCTACAAACCCTAAAACTATCTCCATCATTTCTCTAGTTTTAACGATAGCCAGAGATCCCAGGTTTTCTCCAGTAGTCCACATAAACCCTTCTCAAAAGGAGTCTACTAAAAAGACTTATAAAAGCAAATGAAAAACATTTTCTATTTGGACATTTTCAAAAGGATTAGATCCTTTTTTGTCCCTCTTCAATTGATAGTGGAATTTCTTTCAGAACTCTCCCACCAGGGTTCCAGTTTTTCCACTATCAAAAATTCAGATGGCTGCCATTTCAGATTTTCACATAGACCAGAATGACTTGTCCATTGCTTCCCTTAGGATATCTAAAGCTTTCCTCAAAGGAACTTTATTTACTGAGGTCTTCCATTCAAGAACCATTTCCTCCATGGGATGCCATTGTAAAGATCCCCACTCTGGGCTACTAATATAGGAGCCTGAATCCTCACCACGGAGACTGGAGAGGGGATGTTCACTTGAAAAAAAAATAGATACACGCAGTTTCCAGATGCAGCTCTGCATCAAGCACAATTTCCCTAAGGAACACACACAGTCCAGGGGCTGTTTTCTCTCTCTCTCTCCATATCCCCAGTAAGACTCCCCACTGGCACAGCTGTAGAGTTGAGTCCTCAGCCGTGTGTCCAAGCCAAGTCCTCCATCTATCTGTGTGAAACCAGCGTTTCATGTCCCTGTTTCAAGCAGCGCTCACACACACACACCAAGGAAAGGCTGGCAGTAGCTATGCCCCTTCTGCCCAGACTATAAGATAGTTACTGCCATCAGACACTCCAAAGCCAGCTATTAAAGGGTACCCAATTATACTGAGTGAAATTAATACTAATACAAATGATAGTGTTTAGCCAATGCAGTAAGGGTTTCAGGAGTGGCCCCAGTGTCACCAAATAGATATGAGTACTTTCAAAGGCTAAAATATTCTCTAAGGGACCAGCCACAATGAAAAGTTTAAATATATTTAATAATAAATAACAAAAGAAGATGAAAATACAGAATATCTATTTAAAATAAACACCAGAGTTCAAGCACAGGAAATATTAAAACAACACAGATACAGAAAAACAGTATTTAACTAATCTCACTATATTTTCTTGACTGATCTAAAGAATTAGTGTTCTCTGGCTCATTTACTAGAGCAAGGCAAGATGAAGTGGGTGAGGGATCCTTATATGTCAGATTCCAAGGAACAGACTGCCACAAGACTTCAGTCTCATTTAGTATTAAGAGGCATAGGGGGATTTGTCCTTCCTATGTGAATAAACAATTATTTTTGTATTTGGCATTTGCCAACACTTGCTGGCTTTATTGTTTTTTTTTGTTTTTCATTTAGTATTAAACATAATTTTTGTCCTAGATTTAAGAATGACATCACATACATCTGGTCATCTGCCTTCTGGTTTCCATGCTGCCCCTATTACTAGAAAGTGAACCAGAATTTAGCACGTGTGTGTTACCATATGCACAGAGCTTTGCTGAGATGTGTTGTAGCATCTGGAAGCTATAAAACACTTCCAGTCTTCCTACAGGAGCTAATAAGTAATTCTTGTGCACAGACATTTAGTTTCTGGCTGCAATCAGAACTGTAAGATACAATCTTTATGGCCTGAACCAGGTAATTTAATTTCTTACTATTTTTCAAAGGTAGCTGGACCGAGATTAACCTCCTCTTTTCCAATTTCCTCTGTTAAAACATACACATTTAATCAGTTACAATACAGTCAGGACCCACTGTTGGTACATTTTTAATGCAAGCAACTTTACAAATACATTTTTCAACATAAGCATCTGTACAAAACAGCTTGGTATACAAATGACATATACTTCTTTACAAAATTCTAGCTAGCTGTGCTGGCATACATTACACATCCACTGCCGTACTTACTTCTGGCATAGCTGGGAATACCTCACATCATCACAGTCACATTGTTACTTCAGTCATTGATTCCGAAACCTTTTGAGCCTGCGCCATCAGCTTACTTGAAGTTTCGTTCCTGGAAAACTATCTTCCTGATGTCATTACCTAAGTTAGACTAGTTTCAGAATTACAAGTGCTTTCATGCAAGCCACGCTTTATCTTCCATAAAGACAGTGTCATTGAGAACAAACCCTACCTTTCTCCCAAAAGTTTCATCTAAAGCAATACATTGACCTGCCAGGATTTTTCCCGCATTACTGTAGTAAAGGAGAACATGTGCTTCATACATTAGATGTTCACAGACAACTCGATTTTACTTGCACCAGACCAAAGATATTTGAAAATCAGATCAACTATTTGTCTCCTTTTCCAAAACAAAGTTGAGACACCATGTATGAAAGGTTACACTTTCATGTGCTTGGCAGACTGCATTTCCTTCATTTGTAAAATTCGAGAATTGCTTCTGCATTCAAAATCTCATTCTCCTAGAGCAATTGGTACCTGTACAGCATTCATGAAAAGTTAGTGACATCTGTGCAGCAGCAACTCACTCAACAGTTCACACCTTTATCTCCTTGCAAGTTGTATGTGCATTGTAGAGCTTGTGCATCTTTTGGCTCTGCCGTTCTCAGGAATGCCCTCTTTGAAACCACCCAGCTCTTTTAAACAGCTTGGGACTCTGTCCTGGACATTCAGTCGGACAAAAATAGCATTGAATACAAAAGTTATAAACTTACCATAACAATAGAGTCATGTTGCCTCATTTTCATCCAAGTAAACATCCCTCTTTCCTTTCACCTACCAAATTGCCGTATACAATTTTCTTGTGCTTGGACAGACCTGGACTAAGTCCTTGTCCATTCAATGTCACCTTATCGAGAGTAGCACACTTAACAAGTTGATACTTCATTCCATGATAGTTTTCTTTTAGTAATGAAAGATGTTTTTTTTCTATATGATTATAATAGTCAGCAAACTCCATCTGAAATAATTCAGACAGAAGGAGGGAATTGTGGGTAGGGGAAAAGTAAGAGTCTTGGATCCAAAGCTTCGGGAAGAAAGGCACTGAGGTCATATCTGAACAGGTCTGACTTGCCAAATGTTGAACTGGACAAAAATGAGAGCACCTATCTATTATTATGGGAAGGACATAACTTTCACATAAACTAACACTCACAGTAATGGTGAGTGCTTGCAAAACTATTCAACCTTTCATGATTCATCTGTTCATGTCAACATCCCCTCCCACCATCTCACATACTTGTCCAGAGTGCCCCTTCCAAAGAGTTCCAAAGGACTGGCTCTGAAGCCTGTCTGTATGCCGTGGTTCTTGGCAATGCTTATAACAGATCAGAATCAATGTAGTGAGAAGGGAGAGGATCTTTAGCATTGTGGGAGTTATGAGAGGAGTTTTGAGCCTAGAAGAGTCTTAAATGCTGAATGATAGCTCTCTGCAGCTAACAGGCCAACCACTGAAGTGACCATACATAGGTCTTGAAGATCTGACTTTAAGGGAAGTACACAGCTTTCATTTCAATACTACGCACAAACCAGACATTCTGGAAGATAAAAGCAGTTAAATAAGGCTCCAAGTTTTGTACATTTAATGCACTATACTGGGATGGTGCAGATTCCTTGGACATTTTAGTCATACCTCTCAACTGTCCAAATTTTCACAAAATGTCCAGATTTTTACTTCATTTTTGGCCTGTTCCTCATAAAATTTGTGGTTTTCTGGCAAATCACTGAGATTATCTGAGGATTGAAGTCACCAAATAATGAAGTGCATTTGCGTTTCAGACTTCAAATCCTTCAGAAAATGTATGTTAACACAAACCCTGTTACTTTAGCAACTTTCTAACTTTATTAAGAGCAATAGTTAAAATCTGCCCCTTTGCCCCCCATTTTGTCAGTCTTTGTCCAGATGTTTTGCACTAAGAGGTTGAGAAGTATGTTTTGGTACATCATTAATACTGGATGTATTCAACAGAGCTGTTCCCCAGATAATTGAAGAGTTGGAAGGTGTTGTAAACATACTTAATAGGCCTGGTAGTGTGTAGGTTTACATACAAGAAGACCATGGCAAGGAACTGCTAAAACTGATACAGATTGACAGCATAAAATCAAATTAAGAAAATATTTAAAAATTAAGAGTGACAGGTTTGAAATATGTGCCACTTTCTAATGTCAGTGGGACTGCAGCCTAATACAAAAAGTAAGAGCAGTTGTACAAATTCCAAAGGCAGACAGGAATTACATAGGTTTATAGGAATTGTGCAGTATCTTGCAGAGTTTGTACCTAATATTGCTGAAATTCACAAGTCTGCAAAAAAGCTGTTGGAGGAAAATGTAGTCTGTGAATGGAGCTCTGAGGAAAAGTTCTGAAATGCTCAGTAATATACTTACAGGAACACTAAGGTTTAAATGCTGTGATGATGTGAATAAGCCAGTTGTGTTTCAAGTAGATGCCAGACAGTATGGCACATCTGATGTACTGTGATACCACAGGAGATTTGTTGTCTCTAAGTCAGTGCCATTGCAGATACACAGAAGACAGGCTCATATAAAAAAAACAGTGTAAGGATGTTAAAAGTTCTTTAAATGTATGTCTGTTATAAATTCTGTAAGTATATAAATAGTAAAGAAACCAACCATATACTCTTGCAAAGCATATTCTGAAAGTCTCAGTACAGTGCACCTTGATGAAATACAGACTAGATATACATAACTACTACATACAGACTAGATAACTACACCTGATAGATACTGAGTAAACATGTTTGCCAGCGATATCCTGATAATAGCACTGCCTGCTTGTAAGGAGTTCATTTCAGTTAAAATAACAGATCTTTTGTGTAAAACCTCATTACCCTTGGCAGCTAGTCTAATTCTTTGATGTCTGGTTAATAGCAGTTTTCCTAAAATTCTATTTTGTAAGGTGCTTATTTCAGTTGAATTATACAGATTTTATTTATTTTTAAACCTCTTGTCATCAAAGGGTCTAAAATTTAGAAACCGTAATAAGCAAAAATGATGCACCAAAAATAAAACATAGGGCTAGAAAGATAGTCAAACCAGAGCTTTTTGCTTAGCTGACTTACTGTCAGAAGTAAGTCTGCATCCTAGATGAAACCAGTAAACAAAAAACAAAATGGGTTTAAGTGGCCTGTTGGATAAGTGGGAGCCAGTGCACCACACCGAGAGGATATAACCTTAGTCAGGCACAGGAAACTGGGAAATGGGAAACCCCAAGGCTTAAAACCCTTCTCTATACAGTAGGAGGTTAGCCATGACATTTCAAATCTTTTGGGCAAAAATATTAAGCTGGGTTGGTACAATTTCACCTGAAAAAATGACTTGCAACCCGGTTCAGGAGGGCTCCCTTTGGGAGCCATAGGTCCCAAGGAAGCATGTTTCATTTAGGTGGCTTTCTTCAGCAGCTGGTTCTTTGGTTTGTATGCTATTCCACGGTGTGGGGCATCCAGTATTCATTCTTTCCAAGTATTTAGGGTCTGATGTCCAGGTCAGTCCATAGTGAAAAGGATCGAATCCCACAGAGCTTGAGTAGATAAAAGGATAGGAAAGGTTTGCAAGGAGGTGTGGTTAGTTCTGGTCTGGTGGATGGGCCAAGTGACACACAGCTGATGTAATCGGTCTGGGATCTAGGAGGGGTCCTGTTAGATGTCAGTCATGACAAGGGGCATAGAGTTATTGGTTTGGCACGCTCTCCAAAGTTTGAAAACAATTCTGCACAGACTGGGGCTGGGGATTGTTGTATTTTAGAACAACAGTTACACAAAACCAGAGAAACTGATAACCACAGAAAGTAATTTTTTTAAAGATTTTTCAGTATACTGTAGAACAACTTGGAAAAGTTGGAAAATGAAAGTAGTAGCCATACTGAATAAAAAACAAAAGCACATTCAAGCCAAATGAGATGTACAACATTGTTAACATGGGAAATGATGATACATTGGAAAAAAAAAACGTAGCAGTCAGATTGACTCCTACTCATAACACATTTTGTAGAATAGTATGTGCATGTGTTATACCTTTAAGAAGCGTTTCAAGGTTTGCACATGCATATAAATAGCAAGCACGTGCTAGCTTCAGGCCAGCACCATTTTGAGAGTGCAGCCAGAGTGAGCATGTGTAAGTGTAATAGCTAGTTTGTTTTATAAGTTTATCTAAGTTGGTTATTAAGCCTCAATCCTGATGTGTTTGTACATAGTAAAGCTTCTTGAACAGAACCCACAAAGACTCATCTATTTTATTCTGACTAGACAAGCGACACATTTTAAGCCTAATAACATATACAGCTTAGTAATTTAGTGATTGGATAGCCGCAATAAAAAATTCCTTCTGTACCCTTGTAGATTCATTAATAACAGTTGTCCTTTAAAGCACTGCACTTTAAAGAGGAATAGAAGAGACTGTAGTTTCTGGGAATAGGTTAACCATAGGATTGCTTGTTTAATTTACTGAGTGCTAGGATGCTTTTTATGGAAATGCTTGAATTCAAGCCTGGGAGCCTGTGGGCATTCAGACAAAACTGCCATCACAGTTAAATTTTTTCAAGCTTATTCTTTTTATTTCTTTCCAGAGGTCTCATTATGAGCTTAACTGTTATGTGAAAGTGAAAATCTTTGTGATCAGGCAAATTAAGACAGTTCTTTGCCAGTTGTGTTTTGAAAACTTGGAGCCTGATGTCTGACAAATGGTGTGCTGCTCTGGTCTTGAATTTATTAATGGTATTCTCTGTTTAGAAACAATTGCAGCCATTGCACTGAGCATGATAAATCACAAACTCTGTATTGTAATTGCCAAAACACATGTTGGCCCTTTTCAAGCACGTGTTGTTGGTCCTTTTCTTGAATATTGGGCAAAAGGAGTCCTTGTTACACACTTGTAATTACAATACGAGCAGAAAGGAGTTCACAGTGGGTAGGTCCCTTTGTTTTCATTATCTGGTCTTGTTTTAGTTTTATCCCAGTCCCTGATTTTCACTCTCTCAAATATAAAGCTAGGGAGAAGTTCTAAGAGTTCTTCTAGCTGCATGTTGTCTTTGACTGTAGTCCAGTTATAGGTGGATATTTTTCTGATGGTTTTGTAGTCAACCATAAAAGATAGTGCCATGCTGATTTTCCTTTTTTTTTCCCCTGAGGGTCCTTGTAGTAGAGGTTTCTCTAAGGTCCCAGTAGCCTGTGGGGGGAGGGTCTCTCAGAATGGGTCCACCACTTCCTTTAGAGCTTTAATGGGGTCAAGGATTGATTTTGGAATCCTATTGCTGTAACCCCTTCCCTGGAAATCCTTATGCAGGTCTGTCAGATTTACAGTGAATTCTCCCAGTTCTTTGGAAGCCTTTGCAATTCTCATACCCTGGGATTTTATTGCATTGTGCTTAGTTATTTGGGGGTGCATGTGTGTTTGTTGTGGAGTAACATATTCATTCTGGTAGTTTTTTTCTCAATAGGTTATTGGAAAGGCGGTCTTTGTCCGTCCTTGAAAATGGTCGGGTCTAACAAAGGATTTGCTGTGGGAGGTAGTGAGTCTTAAAGTCTTAGAATTACTGTTATGGGTGTAAAAATCAGCCAGAGTGTACTCCTTCCCAAATGAAGAGATCATCAATAAAGTGGAGGCTAATAATTTATCGATGTGAAGAACTGGCTCTGGTAAACAAATTCTTCCTCCCACTTCCCAAGTGCTGCATTGACCAGGCTTGGAGGCTACAGCTGTCCCCATAGCAGTCCCAGTCATCTGTTTCTATAGATTTTGAACCTGAAGTAGTTAGTACTGAGGAATTAAATTTGAGTTTGCCAAGCACTTCATTTTTTTCTGGCATAACATCTCTCTTCCCTCAATATGCTTCAGATGTCCTTCAAGGATGCATCTGCAGTCCTAACAAATGGGTTGTCCTGTCGTCAGGCAGCCCTTCGGTCGGCCGGATTCCAAAGTCTGGGTCTGGCCTCGGCTGGTGTCGCACTTCACCCGACGTCATCTCTGCTGGTCTTCGGGTATAAAGGCATTTGGCGATGCCATTTTCCTCAGTCTTTCTTGCCGCGTGGCGCCCGAAGCAGAAGCTGTTCACAAGTGCCGGTCGGTCAGATCCAGAGATTAATACTACCGAATACAACTTCGAAGACTTCTAAAAGCTAAGTACCCCGTTGGGGACTCTTTCTTGCCTCAGCCGATGTCAGAAAAAGTAAATAACTGTTTAACTTGTGGGAAACAAATACCTCATAAAGATTTCCACTCTTACTGCTTACCTTGTTTAGGCCCAGACCACGACGTAGCAGCTTGTTTAGCCTGTGCTTCCTTCAACCGACGAACGCTTAGGCGTCGGTCGGAGTTTGCTGAACAGTTTTTCGGCTCAGACTTTGCGTACATTATGCAGTCGGATCCTCCGACTTCCCAAATTGTTAAGAAACGCAAAGAAAAGGACCGACACTCGCGGTCCGCGGTTTCGGCCGAAACCACGGTAAAGCAAACCGCGAGTGTCTCGGTTTCGGCCGAAACCGAGCAAACGGTTCAATCTACAGCCAAATCCATGCCTACTACCGAGGCCCCTTCTACCCTAGCTGAATCGGCCTCTGAAATTTTGCCTTCTAATGTGGTTTCTCTAGAGTTATCGGACACCATCCCTTTGGATGTCTCTACCCCAGCACGTGGTGCTGCTAGGCCTCCTGCAGCCATGTCTATAAAGGCCTTTGCCAGGGCTAAAGCAGCCAAAACTGCTAAATCAGTGCCTGTTAAGCCCCCCTCTCACAGGCCCAGCTCCAGTTCACAAATGCTTACTCTGGCAGAGGATCTCATCTCTCTAATAAGGGGATCCCAATCTCACCCAGACGGCCTCACAACCACCTGAAAAGAGACCTAGAGCAGAGCCCTCTGAGCCAGGCTCCTCAGATGACTCTTCTGATGACTCAGACATTACAGACCATCCAGAGGCTCCTCTTTCTACTTATGAAGATTCTGATGCTGAAGAATCTATTCCTTCTGCCTCTCCACCAGAGGAATTTTCCTTTGGGGAAACCTTACATGCCATGCGAGAGCAATTCCAATGGCAGGGACAAGATTTCTCAGATTCAAGAAAAAGGCTTAGGACCTTTTTACACTTACCACAACATAGGCCCTTAGCAATACCTCCAGTTCTTCCTGTTGTGGATGATGCATTTAATGATGTTTGCACTGCTCCTGATACTTTACCTCCAGCCCCTGCTAAGCCCGGCAGGTTCTACAGGGTACCGGACACTCATCACCACTTATACAAGGCTCCTTTTGCAGATCCGGAGACTATCTCCCAGGGGCCTAAGGCAGTAGCTTCGACCTCAGCTAAAAACCCTCTCCCTTCTGATAGGGAATCCAGGTCCTTAGAGAGATGGGGTAAAAAAGTATACACCTCCACTACTCTCTCAGCTAGAGCTTTGAACTGTCAGTTTCATATGATCCAATACCAAGAGTTTATGCTTGATCAGTTAACTAAGAAACTGTCCTCTGATGATTCCTTAGATAAGAAATATGTTCTAGAAATGGTGAATAACATTCAGCAGGTTAGTAACCATTCTTTAAAATGTGGCTATGATGCACTGGAGGCTTCATTTAGATCAGCCATGACTGGCACAGTTATAAGAAGGCATGCATGGTTGAAAGAGCAGGTCTTGCCGGATCATGTTAAAGCAAAGCTATTAGATGCTCCTATGGACAAGGTCAGTCTATTTGGTTCTCCTGCCCAACAAGTAATGAAGAAAATGGAAGAGAAGGCAAAATCTGTACAAACAGTTAAAGATTTCTTACAGGTACAGCCCCAAGGTTCAGCAGGAACTGGCCTTCCAAAAATTGGTCCTTTCCAGACTCCTCTAAATATCAGAGAGGCAGGAATAGACGTTCCAGAGGCAGAAATCAATCCAGAGGAGGTGCCTACAGGGGACGCCAGTGGCAAGGCAATAACCAACGAGGCACAGATACAACCACTGCCACTGCAACAGGACAATCACAGTGACTTGGCTCTAACACCGCCTACCAGGGAACAAATGGTAGCACCCTTAGGCGGAAAGTTAGCCTTATTTTCAAAAACCTGGCACTATATCACAAGAGACAACTGGATTTTGCAAACTATAGACCGAGGCTACAGGTTTCATTTCCACACCTTACCAGCAAAAAGAGGAATGCCAAACCTGCCACCAAATCAAAAATCAGAAGCCCTAAAACAAATAGCTCAATTAACAAAGATGAGAGCTGTGGAAAGGGTACCACCTACAGAACAGGGCAAGGGATTTTACTCCAGACTCTTCCTAGTACCAAGAAAAGAGAACAGTTGGAGACCTATTCTCGACCTGTCCGCTTTAAACACTTTCATCATCGTTCCAAAATTCAAAATGCTGACCCTACACCAACTTCTTCCCATGCTGGGCAAGGAGTATTGGCTGGTAACTCTAGATCTCAAGGAGGCATACCTGCACGTCCCCATACGACCAATTTGCAGAAGATACCTCAGATTTCTTGCAGGATCAGAGCATTATCAATTCTCAGCATTGCCCTTTGGCTTATCTACTGCGCCCAGAGTGTTCACGAAATGCCTGGCATCAGTAATCGCTCATTGCAGGCTTCAGGGAATCCAAATTTATCCATACTTGGACGACTGCCTGATACAAGCGGACAACAAAAGCAAGCTGACACAAGACTTACAAAGAGTCATTTATTTGCTTACTACAAGCCCTGGGATACACAGTCAATCTAAAAAAGTCAAAACTGGTAGCATCCCAGACAATAACATTCTTGGGAGCAGAATTGGACACAGTAAAACAGATGGCATTTCTAACTGCAGAAAAACAAGAACAACTTCCTCTGTACTTCTTGGCACTAGCAAAGCAGAACATACTAACAGCAAGGAAAGTACTGCAGGCCTTGGGTTTCATGGCATCCTGCATAATCTTGGTCCCTCATGCCAGACTACATATGAGAAAGCTACAGTGGTACCTAAAGAATTTATGGTCTCAACACAAGCACAGCTTAGAAACCGAAATACCACTAATCCCATGCCTGAAACAAGAGTTCCTACGGTGGGCTCAGACATGCCAGGCCAACCCAGGCTTGTCCTTCCACAACATTCAAGCAAGCCAAACCATCACAACGGACGCCTCAGACCTCGGTTGGGGGGCACACATGCTGGACAAGTGCATTCAAGGCTTATGGACTCCAGAACAACTACACCTGCACATAAATCAAAAAGAAATGCTGGCAGTAAAACTAGCAATCCAGAATTTCAGACCATTCCTCAAAGAGGGCCAATTGATGATAAGGACAGACAACACCGCAGTCAATGTGGTACATCAACAAACAGGGAGGCACGCATTCATACCCCCTATGCCGAATGACTCTGGACCTGTGGAATATGGCTCTGAGCTACAACATTCAATTACAGGCAATATTTGTACCGGGAAAAGAAAACATCCTAGCAGACATGTTAAGCAGAACTACCTCGGATGCTCATGAATGGATGCTACACCCGGACATCTTCAAAGCCATCACAAAGAAATGGGGAATGCCACAAATAGACCTATTTGCATCCCCACTCAATCACCAGCTCAACAAATTCTGCACAAGGACATACCACCCTCTTGCTTGGAAGGTGGACTCTCTATCCTTCAATTGGAAAGGCCTGACAGCATATGCATTTCCACCCCTTCCTTTGATGCACAAGGTACTACTGAAAATCAAAGAGGAACGTCCAAGGATAATTCTGATAGCTCCAAATTGGCCAAGACAACATTGGTATCCATTACTGAGGAGCATGTCGCGAGGGGGAACGTGGACTCTACCCCTGATTCCTTTGATGTTGACTCAGAGCAACTACAACATCTTGCATCCAAACTTGAAAACTCTGCAACTCACTGCCTGGAACATTACATAAGAGCATCCAACCCAGATTTATCCCAAAGGGTTAAAGACATTATCCTTGAGGCCCGCAGACCTTCTACTAGAAGGAACTATGCAGGAAAATGGAAAAGGTTTGTCATTTGGAGTACGGAAAGAGGGAAAGATGTGTCAAAGGTAGATATTGCCAACATCCTGGAGTATTTCGCAGAGCTCCTACAATACTGGCCTGTCCTATTCCTCCATCAAGATACATGCATCAGCTATTTCTGCAGAATACAGCCTCGATCCCCCTGTCTTCTCGCATCCTCTACTCAGGCAGTTCCTCAGAGGAATTAAGAATGTAAAACCTCCTAGGAAACCACCATTACCAGCATGGGACTTGAATTTTGTGCTAGAAAAATTGACACTCCCTCCATTCGAACCAGCAGCAACAGCAGATCTTCAACACCTATCCTGGAAAACTGCTTTCCTACTGGCAATTACTTCAGCAAGAAGGGTTTCGGAACTACAGGCTTTAATGGCAGTGCAACCCTTCCTAATCTTCCATCAAGATAGTGTCCATGAGAACTAATCCTACATTTATGCCTAAGGTGGTATCCAGAGTGTCCCTAAACCAGGCAATCCACCTACCTACCTTCTTTCCCAATCCACAGAACAAAGGGGAAAGACTGCTGCATACCTTGGACGTACATAGACAGTTGCGCTACTACCTGGACAGAACCAAGGGCAATAGTAAAACTGACCAGCTCCTAGTAGCCTATGCAACAGGAAGGGAAGGAAAAGCAATTTCCAAACAAACAATCTCCAAGTGGATAGGAAATTGCATAAGATTCTGTTACTCCTATCATGGAAAGCAAATTCCACAGAACATAAGGCCTCATTCTACAAGGGCTACAGCCACTACCACAGCCTTCTTACGAGGAGTGGCTACCAAGGACATTATTGAGGCGGCTACTTGGACCTCCGTGCATACATTTGCCAAGCATTATAACTTACCTCTATACTCTAGATCCCGAGCAGGGTTTGCCACTGCTGTGTTGCAAGGGATACTAACTACACCATAATTCTTTTTCCTCCTCCCCTAGTTTGGCTATGGTATTCTACCCATTTGTTAGGACTGCAGATGCATCCTTGAAGGACATAGTACAGTTTTGTACCTACCATAAATGTAGATGTCCGAACAGGATAGCATCTGCAGTCAGGATTACCCACCCTCCTTCCCTCTGTGGTACTCCTAGGGTATTGCCCACCTAATAGCTAGCTGGGGATCTCTTATGGTGTATTTGTTTGTATATATGTACATACATGTATATTTTTGTGTTTGCCTTCTACTTTTTGGGAAACATTGGCATTTACCCAAAAATTTAGCTATCCAAGAGGGCTACTGGCATCTGGGGCAAGAAACACTGAGGAAAATGGCGTCGGCAGATGCCTTTATACCCGAAGACCAGCAGAGATGACGTCGGGTGAAGTGCGACACCAGCCGAGGCCAGACCCAGACTTTGGAATCCGGCCGACCGAAGGGCTGCCTGACGACAGGACAACCCATTTGTTAGGACTGCAGATGCTATCCTGTTCGGACATCTACATTTGTGGTAGGTACAAAACTGTACTTTACTACCTGTGTACAGTAGCTGTGGGAAACATAAGCATTGCATAAACTGGCACCTCACCCAAGTGTCATGTTTAATCATAGCCTCACCTCAGGTTTCGTGCCCACTGAGTGAGTGGCGCAGAGTTACAGTTATCCCACTCCACAAGGGGGGATCCACCTTGGATCCCAGAAACTGCCGTCCCATCAGTCTGACAAGCCTTATCCGCAAGGCCATGGAGCGTATTATCATGGAACTTATAAACATAGACATTGGCAACCTTCAAACACTGGACCCCACCCAGTTTGGGTTCATGAAGGGCCAATCTTGTCTCCTGAACCTGATTGACTTCTTTGAATCGGTCTCCAGTGCCATGGACAAGGGTAAGGTGGTTCACACAGCCTATCTAGACCTTGCCAAGGCCTTTGACACTATCCCCCACTCTGGAATCATACATAAACTTACTAAACTGGGCATTAATCCCTGCGTCACCTAATGGGTTGCTAACTGGCTTACTGATAGAACCCGCTCTGTAAAAGTAGCCGACTCCAAATCCATCTCCAGACAAGTGGAGTACCTCAGGGTTCAGTCCTGAGACCGCTGTTGTTTGGCATCTACTTCTCTGAAGTACAGGCCAACTCTAAGGGACTCTGGCTATCAAAGTTCACAGATGACTGCAAATTGGGAGCCATTATTGAATCCCGAAATGATGTGGATACTCTACAAAAGGGCCTTACAGAAACAGATGCTTGGTGCCAGAGCCATGGGTTCAAGCTCAGTGCCAAAAAATGTATAGTTATCCCCTTTGGGAAAAAACATGTACCCGTGAATTACCATATAGGTGGCAGTACACTAAACACCAAAAGTGTGATAACAGACTTGGGGATACAGGTGGACAGTGGTCTTACCTTCGATAACCACATCGCCACAACAGTCAGGAAATCCTTCTATGTGGCACACCTCATCACTAAGGGGTTTTCATCCAGAAAAAAGGAGGTCTTTGTCCCACTGTACTCATCCCTCATTAGACCCATTATAGAATATAACGCCCCGTTTGGTATGTACCTCTCAAGACATCTGCAACAACTGGAAAGGCCACAGAAATACCTCACTAAAAGAATCACAGGCCTAAAGCAGATGCCCTCCGCTGTCCACCTTAAAAAACTCCAGCTATACTCTGTCGCATATCATCTGCTCAGAGGCGATCTCTGCTTAACATACAAGGCCATGTCAAACCCAGAGCTGTTGGACATGCTACACTTAAAGAAATCCCAATCCCTCAGAGCCACACGCTCCAGGGATCCAAACCTTGTCATCACAATAAACAAAACATGCTGACGGGATAGGTTCCTGACCCAGGGACTCCCCAGACTCTGGAATAGATTGCCCGTACATGTCAAGCAGAGTGCTTCTTTGGCCCTCTTCAAAAGGAACCTTGACGATTGGATGGGAGAAAGGAAATTCACCCCGGGGATCACGTCAGTTGTCCTGCTAGACCGGGGTCCAGGGAAGTAAATAGTGTGGGAAGAAATAGCCAGGGAATTGTTATGGCTAGGCTTGTATAGGCCCGAGGGGCTGATAGCCTAGTACCAACCTATGAAATGCTCAGTAGTATACTTACAGGAACACTGATGTTTAAATACTGTGATGATGTGAATAAGCCAGTTGTGTTTCAAGTAGATGCCAGACAGTACGGCACATCTGATGTACTGTGATACATTACATAGATTAAATTAGTTGTCTCTTCAGTCAGTGCCATTGCAGATACACAGAAGACAGGCTCATATAAAAAAAAACAATGCAAGAATGTTCTTTAAATGTATGTCTGTTATAAATTCTGTAAGTATATAAATGGTAAAGAAGCCAACCATATACTCTTGCAAAGCATATTCTGAAAGTCTCAGTAAAGTGCACCTTGATGAAATACAGACTAGATACACATAACTACTACATACAGACTAGATAACTACACCTGATAGATACTGAGTAAACATGTTTGCCAGCATACCTATGAAAGTGTTTCCACATCAGTGGTGACTAGGAAGGTAGACCCACTCATAGGGATGTTTCATTTTGTTGCCTAGAAAATACAGAGAGTCAAGGGTGAAAGATTTGTTAGCTTCAGCCAGAAGTTTTATTTGAGAGTCTTGGTTATGAAGCCTTAATGGCCTGCAGGAGGGATATAGGAGATTCTTATTTCTGGGGATCTCAAAAAGCATGGAATTTTTGGGAGGGGAGTTGGAAGAAAATCTAACAGGTTGGCCATTAAAAGGTGATCTCCGTGTAGCACTCTCAGTTGTTCACGCACATTGTTATAAGCATCATGCACTGTGTTAAAACTTCATTCACTATAAAATCCATCATTTTTTAAACATTTCTTGTAGCTTGCTGTTGTATGATACAATATCTGTGACCAGAATGCCATCCTACTGTCTGTCTTCATAACTCTACAACTCTCTTCTAATGTATAACATTTTCTTAGGTAGTTTGCTGAAGACTTTGCAAATGTTTCCTTTGCATCAGTTACCAAAGGCCCCCAAATTAGGGTGTACAGAGGTGCAGAAGTACTAAGCTTTTCCCATTGTATGGCACAATTATTACTAGACTGGTTACTTCATTCTTACTTTTATTACTGAACAATACTTGGAAGTTCAGTTGTCCCACATACAACTTGACATCTGTGACAGTTTCAACTAGGTTACTTCTGTTCAAAGGTATAAATGTTGATGTCCTTCAAGAATGCAACTGCAGTCCTGACATATATGGGTTGTCTTGCCTCAGGCAGCCCTTCGGTCGGCCAGATTCCAAAGTCTGGGTCTGGCGTCGGCTGATGTCGCCTCCTCCCCGACGTCAGAGCGGCTGGAGTATAAAGGCATCAGCCAACGCCATCTTCTCCAGTCTTTCTTGCCGCGCGGTGCCCGAAGCAGAAGCAGTTCGCAAGTGCTGGTCGGTCAGCTCCTGTGTTTTCAGTTACCGAAGTCATCTAAAAGCTAAGTACCCCATTGGGGAACATTTTTTCTTGCCTCAGCCGATGTCAGAACAAATTGAGAAAGTTAATAATTGTTTGTCTTGTGGTAAACAAATACCTCATAAGGACTTCCATTCTTACTGCCTCCCTTGCCTGGGCTCAGACCACGACGTCTTGGCCTGTGCTGCCTGTGCTTGCTTTAATAAGCGCACTCTCAGGCGCCGGGCAGAGTTTGCCGAAGAATTTTTTGGCGAATCCTACACTTGCAACATGCCGTCGGAACAACCGACAGCACAAACTACCAAAAAACGAAAGGACCGGGACCGACATCCTTGGCCCGCGTCTTCCACCGATATAATGCCTAAGCCCACCGCGAGTGCTTCGGTCCCTTCGGAAGCGGTAATTCAACCGCTCCAGGCCAACGACACCGCATTAACTCATCCCTCGGTCTCGGAGACTACACCGGTGCCGGTTGTTGATTTTCCTCCGGAAACCGAAGTTCTGGATCTACCCGACACCATTCCCATGGACAAAGTTACACCTGCACGTGGGGCAGCTAGGCCTCCTGTATCCATGTCAATCAAGGCCTTTGCACGTGCTAAGGCCGCCAGCCAGGCCAAGGCCCATTCTAAACCTACTTCTCAGGCCCCTTCTTCTGACAGACAAATCATGTCTCTGGCTGCAGATCTAATCTCTCTTATCAGGGGGTCTCAGCCTCACCCAGACAGAGGTTCTCAGCCGCCTGCAGAAAAAAGGCCTAGAACTGAGCAGGCAGACAACCTCTCGTCAGATGAAGCCTCTGGGGATTCAGAGCATTCAGATACCCAAGAAGAATCCTTCCAGGCCTATGAGGACTCTGATGCTGAGGAATCTATTCCCTCTGCCTCTCCTCCAGAGGATTTTTCTTTTGGTGAAGTCCTCCACTCCATGAGGGAACATTTTAAGTGGCAGGGTCAGGAATTTTCTGATTCTAGGAAAAGGCTATGTACCTTCCTTAAGTTACCCAGCACAGACCTTTAGCTATCCCCCCAGTTTTGGATGTCCTGGATGATGTTTTCTCCGACTCCAGTGCTTCCCCTGATTCTCTCCCTCCTGCTCCTGTCAAGCCAGACAGATATTACAGGGTCCCTGATGCTCACAAGCATCTCTTTAAGGCCCACTCTGTGGATCTAGAAACTATTTCACAGGGCCCCAAAGGAGTGGCTACCTCCTCAGCCAAGAATCCACTGCCAGCTGACAGGGAAGCAAGGTCCCTGGAGAGATGGGGTAAAAAAGTTTATACCTCTTCCACCCTTGCCTTGAGGTCACTTAACTGCCTTTTTCATATGTTTCAGTACCAGGATTATTTACTGGTTGATTTGCAGAAAAAGATAGCCTCTCCTGAGCCTATAGATAGAAAGGCATTGCAGGATTTGGTTCATAATACACAGCAGGTTAGTAATAATTTTCTACAGTGTGGTTATGATGCATTGGAGGCTTCATGTAGGGCAGCTATGACAGGGGCTGTTATCCGTAGACATGCTTGGTTGAAAGAACAACCACTGCCAGATCATGTTAAAATAAAGCTCCTGGACGCACCTCTGGATAAACAGAAGCTTTTTGGTGCTAATGCTCAAGATGTGTTGAAATCTATTGAGGAGAAGGCAAAATCAGTACAGACAAAACAGTAAAGGATTTCCTCCAGGTTCAGCCACCAAGGTTCAGCAGGAATTGGCCTTCAAAGAATTGGTCCTTTCCAGACTCTGACAAGTTTCAAAGGGGAAAGAACAGGCGTGCACGAGGTAGAGGGCAATACCGAGGCTTCTGCAGGGGACGCCAATGGCAACCACAAAATCAGAGAAGTGGCACAGGTAGTTCACCTGCACCACAGGGACAATCACAATGACTTACCTTTCACTCCGCCTACCAAGGCTCAAAGAGAAGCACCTCTAGGCGGAAAATTATCTCTATTCTCAAAAAACTGGCACATTATAACAAAGGACAATTGGATTCTGGACATAATAGACAGAGGTTACAGGTTCCACTTCCATACCTTACCAACAGGACAAGGCATGCCAAACCTGCCACAAAATCAAAGGGCAGAGGCACTCATAGAAGTCTCAAAGCTGTTACAAATAAAAGCAATAGAGAAGGTTCCTCCTCAGGAACAAGGCCAGGGATTTTATTCAAGACTGTTCCTTGTTCCAAGAAAAGAAAAACAATGGAGGCCTATATTGGACTTGTCCGTTCTAAATACTTTTCTCATGGTGCCAAAATTCAAGATGCTGACATTACAGCAACTTCTTCCCATGCTGGGCAAGGGGTCTTGGCTGGTTACTCTGGACCTCAAGGAGGCATACCTGCATGTCCCTATCAGACACAGTTGCAGAATATACCTCAGATTTCTTGCAGGAACAGAGCACTATCAATTTTCAGCATTGCCGTTTGGCTTATCTACTGCGCCCAGAGTATTCACGAAATGCCTGGCATCAGTAGTGGCACATTGCAGACACCAGGGGATTCAAATATACCCTTACCTGGACGACTGCCTAATACAAGCAGACAGCAAACAGACCTTGATAAAACACTTGGATTACGTCATTCAATTGCTGCAGGCTTTGGGATACACAGTCAACATTCAAAAATCAAGATTACTGCCATCCCAAGAGATTATTTTTCTAGGAGCAAAACTGGACACACAGCTACAAATGGCTTTCCTCTCGGAGGAGAAACAAGAGCATTTAACAGCTTACTTCAAAGGCCTACCAAAATTAACCCACCTGACCGCAAGGAAGACCCTGCAGGCCCTGGGGTTCATGGCATCTTGCATTCTTCTAATCCCTCTGGCAAGACTACACATGAGAAAGCTGCAATGGTACCTAAAAAGCTTGTGGTCGCAACACAGCCACAACCTAGAAGACATAATACCACTCATACCATGCCTGCAAAGGGAATTTTTCTGGTGGGCTCAAGCAAGTCACTTAAACGAAGGCATGCTTTTCAACAAACCTCCAACAAGTCAAACTATTACAACAGATGCCTCAGACCATGGATGGGGGGCGCACATGGACGGCAGATGCATTCAAGGGCAATGGACTCCCATGGAGATGGATCAGCACATAAATCAAAAAGAGATGTTGGCAGTGATACATGCAATAGAAGCCTTTGGAAAATCTCTTCAGTAAGGTCATCTGCTAATAAGGACAGACAACACCACTGTCATGTGGTACATAAACAAACAAGGGGGCACTCATTCCTACCCCCTCTGCAGACTAACAATGATTCTTTGGGAAAAGTCCCTGAAACTGAACATCTACTTGCAATCCCAGTTTGTTCCGGGCAAGGACAATGTTCTGGCAGACAGGTTGAGCGGAAATTTCTTGGATCCACACGAATGGATGCTACACCCACGCATTTTCTCACAAATAGCATCTGCATGGGGAAGACCAGACATAGACCTCTTTGCATCTCATCTCAATCATCACCTGGAAAGGTTCTGCACAAGGATACACCATCCTCTAGCTTGGAGAACGGATGCTCTTTCCTTCAGCTGGAATGCTCTAACAATTTATGCATTCCCTCCTCTGCCTTTGCTCACCAAGGTGTTACTGAAGATCAAGGCAGAACAACCAAGAGGAATCTTGATAGCTCCAGACTGGCCAAGGCAACACTGGTATCCACTACTACTGAGCATAACTCGCACCAAACCGTGGCCCTTGCCTCAATGGCCTCTGCTCCTGACTCAACACAGTTACAAGACTGTTCATCAGAACCTGCAAACCTTAAAGCTGACAGCTTGGAGAGTTCCATGACTCAGACCCATGACTCCCTCTCCGAAAAAGTTCAGGAAATTTTCGCAGACCTTCCACCAGAAAAACCTATTCGGCCAAATGGAAGAGATTCACCATCTGGAATGTCAACAAGGGCCAGGATGCATCACTGATGAACATCCCTCAGATATTAGAATACTTGGCAGAAATGTTTCACAGTGGCCTCTCATACTCTTCCATCAAAATCCACGCTTCAGCTATCTCAGCACATTATAACTGTGATCCACCTGTGTTTTCGCATCCCTTGCTAAGACAGCTTCTAAGAGGCATAAAGAATATCAAACCTCCAAGGAAGCTACCAATTCCTGCATGGGACCTCAATTACGTCTTGGAAAAATTAACTCTTCCTCCTTTTGAACCAGCAGCATCTTCAGAAATGCAATTTCTCTCTTGGAAAACGGTTTTCCTGTTGGCAGTCACCTCAGCAAGAAGTGTTTCAGAGATACAGGCCCTCATGGCAGTTCCTCCTTTTCTCATCTTTCATCAGGACAGAGTTTCCCTTAGGACCAATCCTTCATTCATGCCTAAGGTGATATCCAGAGTGTCTCTAAACCAAGCAGTACATCTGCCTACTTTCTTTCCTAACCCTCAAAATAAAGGGGGAAAGCTGCTGCATACTTTAGACATTCACAGACAACTACGCTACTACTTGGACAGAACAAAGTCCACCAGGAAGTCTGACCAACTGTTTGTAGCCTATGCTGCTGGAGTGCAAGGAAAAGCAGTCACCAAACAAACTATCTCAAAATGGATTGGACACTGCATCAGATTCTGTTATTCTTTTCATGGAAAAAGTGTGCCAGCTAATATTAGACCACACTCCACCAGAGCTATGGCCACATCCACAGCTTTTCCAAGAGGAGTGGCTACAAAAGATATTCTAGAGGCTGCTACATGGAGCTCCATGCATACATTTACCAAACACTACAACCTGCCATTATACTCCAGATCCCGAGCAGGCTTTGCTTCGGCAGTCCTGCAGGGCCTTCTAGCTACACCATCTCTTGCTTAGTCCTACCACCCCAGCTTGGCTATGGTATTCAACCCATATGTCAGGACTGCAGTTGCATTCTTGAAGGACATAGTACAGTTTTGTACCTACCATAAATGTAGATGTCCGATAGATATGCAACTGCAGTCAGGTTTTCCCTCCCTCCTACCCCTCTGTTTTTACCCTTTTGGGTGCCCTCCCCTTACCTATCAGCTGGGGATATTTATTATGGTGCATCTGTTTATTACTGTTGTGCATGTCTGGTTTTATCTGTTTATCCATTCACAAAATTTAGCCTTCCTTGGAGGGCACCTGGCATCTGGGGCAAGAAACACTGAAGAAGATGGCGTTGGCTGATGCCTTTATACTCCAGCCGCTCAACGTCAGGGAGGAGGCGACATCGGCCGACGCCGGACCCAGACTTTGGAATCTGGCCGACCGAAGGGCTGCCTGAGGCAGGACAACCCATATGTCAGGACTGCAGTTGCATATCTATCGGACATCTACATTTATGGTAGGTACAAAACTGTACTATCCTTGCCCAGGATTTCTGTCTCTAGTTGTGATAGGCATTTTGTCGTTTATCTTTTGAACCCGGCATTTTATTTTTGGTGCATCAGTTTTGCTTATTTTTTTCTGAATTTAAAACCTTTACTTAGGGTAAGAGGTTTTATAAAAAAAAAAGTCTGTGGTACTTCAACTGAAATGAGACCCTTACAAGAAGGCACTGCTGGTGTTATTAAGATGTCAAAGAATTACACATGACACTTGGAAAGAACCAAACAGGTTTTCAGGATGGTTATTCAGCAGAATACCTGGGACAAAAGAAAAGAGGAGTACTTGTATTAATTGCAAGAGGAGCTCTAATAGTGATAAAAGAGGATAAAAAAGATCTGTAGTACTAAGGGCTACTGGCAGTGAAGGAGGATTGCATTGGCATGTATTTATATTCCACCTAAAACTGCTATAATGGAGCTTAAGAAAATTCTGTGAGAAATCAGCTTTCAGCAAGGAATATTACTTATAAGTGGGAACTGGAATATAATTTGTAGCAGTGAGGATGTGTCTGGGGGGCCCAGAAAAGAAAGTATAACAAAAGAGGGTAGACTTTTGAAAAACAAATTATGAAAATATTTGGCATGGGAGATGCGAATTCAGTACTAGGAGTTCAGAGTGAATTTACATATTATTCCCCAAGATACAAAAATTGGGCTAGGCTAGACAGAATTTACATCTCACAAGAAAATCTGCATTTAATTGAAAGTCTTGATACACACCCAATTAACTATTTCAGATCATACACCAATAACTAAAATAAAAACAAAGGGTGACGAAATAAAATAAAAATTAGACATTGGTGCTTTCCCTCTTATCTGTTGAAAAGAGAAGAATTTTTAAGGTATGGGTAGTGGAAATTATTCAGGAGCTGTTAGATAGAACTTTCTTCTGAAAATATAGCTAGGGAGTGGGATAACATTAAAGTGGAGTTTAAAAACAGGGTGGGAATAAAAGAAAGGGAGATGTGGTTAAGAAGTAACAAGAATTATTTAGATGGACTGACAAGCGTTAAAGTATTGCAGTCAAGGGGGAATCTCACAGAAAAAGAGGAGGAGCAACTGCAGAATGCTGAACAGAAAATAAGGGATTACCTCAATAATATACATGAGTTTAGAAAGATTGCTGTTAAGTAACTGTTTTTTGATAACTATCGAGCACAAAAACTGCTAGCACAACAACTCAGGCAACAGAGAGTAGAAAGGGTTGTCGCCAAGCTTAGGGAGCCTGTAATAAGGACAGTAACGAGAGATCCCGTAGAAGTATTAGAAATATTTTGGAAATTCTATGAAAGTCTGTATAAAGAGAAGAAATATGGAAATCAAGAAAAGATACAAATGGAAATGCTTATGGAAGAATTAAATATGCCAAGGTTAGGCTCAATTACTAACAGAATAGGAGGAGATTAGATGAAAATTTAGATGTATAACCAATCTATGGGAAAGTCTCCAAGAGTAGATGGTATTCCTATGGAAGTTTGGAAGCTAGGAGGGGAAAAAATTGATAAAAATCTAGAAGGTTTTGCTCAACAGTATTTTAAGAGAAGTACCAACATCTTGGAAGACAATGGCAGTAGCTGTAATACCTAAAGAGGGTAAAGATCCATCAGACCCAGCTTCATACAAGCCCATTTCAATACTAAACCACGATTATAAAGTGTTTCTGTCCTATAATGGCTAAAAGAATAGCAAAAGTAGTGCCAAAATTGATAGGTATCAGTGTGGTTTTGTGGACAACATTAACAATAATGTTGATCATCCAGAGGAAAGCAGAACACAAGAGAATACCACTGTTGTTGGTGGGTCTTGATGCAGAGAAAGCATTCAACAAAGTAAGGTGAGACTGTGAGCAGGGCAATGGACGCACATGCATTCCCTGATAAAATTATAATATTAATTAGGAAGTTATATGTGGGGTCTTCTCTGATAATTCCTGCTTGAGCAAAGGAACCAGGCAGGGGTATCTTCTTTCCCCTTTATTTGCATTCTATTTGGAGCCATTGGTAAGGAAAATAAGGGACTCAGAAATTTAAGGGTGTAATTGGTATGGTAGTCAAGAAAAGCTGGCTTTATTTGCAGGTGATACTGTTTTGTGCCTGACAAAACCAGAAAAGTAAATTACAGTGTTGTGGAACATTGTGAGACAGTTTCAAATCTTTTTGGGATACAAAATTAAACTAAAACAAAGATAATAGTGGGAAATTATGTACCCACACGAATTGGTTTGTCAGTATCCATATTTATGGAGACATGATAAAGTTAAGTATTTAGGAGTATGGATTAAAAATGAATCTGGTATAGCAGATGAGGATGTGTGGGAAGAGACTAAAAAGGTAATACAAAAACTGAAAAATTGGAAGCTGTGTTATATGGATATTAAGATACAAGCAGTTAAAATATGTTAAGCCCCTTTAGTCTTAAACACAGGTCAGACATATTTTTTTATCAACCAGAGGAGAAGTTGTGGATAGCAATTAATAAAGAGCTGAAGGATTTTGTCTGGGAGGGGAAGATGGCTTGAGTCAAGTGGGATAAGCATTTATACCATCCAAAATACTGCTTCCTTTAAACTAGCCCTTCATAATTACCTTTACTCTACCTGGATTTGTAATTATACACGGCCTCCTCCCACAACCTAGTATTTACTCTCAGTCCACTGTAGTATACCTTTTTACTCTTCACTAACGTTGTTTTACCATGTACCTCCAGCTCAGTGACGAATGGTGACTTCAAATTAAGGGGGGCTGCAGAAGACAGATGTATGGGTGGAGCCAATGTGAATGGGGTGTGGCCAACTAGAAAGGGGTGGGGCTATGTTCAAAACCACAACAACTGGAACTTTAATTAAATACGCTGCCCTGGGTGCCAAACCGTCATTGGGAGAGTCCAATCAAGACAAAATTAAGTGTAGAAGAAAACAAATATTTCAATGCATTGACTACATGACAACTTACTTAATATCTAGATGGAAACACAAAGGTTGTGAGGCATTTAAAAATAAATTACTTTTTAAATACATTACTGGAATGCCAGTCAAAATCAAGTATTAAAAAAAAAAACGCAGCACTCAACACAAACCACTTCTTGCACTGCAGTTCTAATTATAATTTATATTCAGCTTTATAAAATTACCAAGTAGCATGCTGAAAGTAGCAATCTCTGTGATACCCCCACTTGTAAAAATGTTTCTTATCCAAAAAAGCCCTGCTGCCTGACAACAGCTATCTACTTGCTTCATGGGGAAGACATGATCAAAGTAAAAAATGAACAACAAACAAGAAACAAGCTCAAGATAAATTGCTTAAAGGATTATTGCACAAGTTATGGAGAGCACATGATAGATTGGCATTCTGTTTAGTTTATGGGTAAAACCTGCAAAGATGACTGCAAGTCTCCAACAAATGTAATGAGCTTCTGAAAATACTGTAATCCTGTCCTTTATTACAAATACTGTCATATACATTTCAGTACCTAAGGCTTAAATGTTAACTAGTTATGTAAGTATTCTCTGCATGGCAACAACAAAAAGGCTTTCAATGTTAGTAATTCTTTACCAGTATGCTTATTAAAGCTTACTTGCATCTTACAATCTCCGACAAGCTTACCTGATGGTCATTAAAGCATTGCTCCTTAAACACAGAACAACAGGGTATTGCGACAGCATGCATTTTCTGAATTATAAGCATAAATCGACAGTATAAAAATATGACAGAAAATCAGAACATTATGCAAAATCAAGAACAGATGAAAAGCCACTGTCGTACTTGTGTCTACCTTGGATGGGGGAATATGCTGCACACTTACACTGCATAACAGCTCCTTGCCTTGCTTGGACACATCCAGAGTCACTACATGGGGGAGTGGGGTGCAACAAGTATGTCACAATTGGAAATGTCTCTGGCTGACGGTGATGGCTCTGACACTCATACCTCTCAACATCGGAGCAAGAAATCTGGACAAAGCCATACATAGAAGTGGGACACAGGCCCAAAAATAAGGACCGTTTTTAAATATTGCTCTTATAAACTTAGAAAGATAATAGAATAGTAGTAGGTCTTGCATTAATATGAATTTTCTGAAGGGTATGAAATCTGAAACTCAAAGGTCTGCCATTATTTTCTAGCTTCAATCTTTAATGATTTGCCACTAATTTGCCAGAAAACCACAATTTTATGAAAAACTGATCAAAAATGTGATGCAAAAATATAAAATTGCCACACAATACAGCTGGGAACCTGTCAAAGAAGGGACACCTTTTTAATATTAGTACTGTTAACTTGAGAAGCTGACAAAATAAGAGAATCTATATGCATTTCTGAAGTAAAAGTAATCTATAACTCTTATTACAGTTATTTATAATTATAAACCCTCCACGTTTTCTTCCAAAACTGCCATTTTGCAGAGGGATTATTAGGGGGAGAGCAACATTTTGAGCCAAAATTGGGGACATTTGAGAAGTTTGAATAGTCCTAATTCTATAAAGCGATTTGTTTGCACGTACCTCTCAATCTCTTAATACAGGAAATCTGGACAAGGCCAAATATATTGGGGGAACATACAAGCAGTACTAAAAATTGCTCTTGTATAAACTTAAGACAGTTGATAGAATAACAGGTCTTGCTTTAGCATGCATTTTTCTGAAGGTTATGATGTCTGAAACTCTGTCTCTCATTATTTAGTGACTTCATTCCTAAATAGGTTCATAGGTTCATACTAGGCTATCTGCCCTAGGGCATTTATAAGCCTAGCCAGAGTGTGTGTGGCTTTCACCACCCCTTTGGATGAGAATACTATACCCATTAGTTTGCTGTGCCTCTGTCCAGCAGTGATACAGAGATAATTCCCGGGGTAAACCTACGATCTCCCATCCACTCGTCAAGATTTCTCTTGAACAGAGTCAGTGAGGGGCTCTGCCTCACATGGACTGGGATTCTGTTCCATAGTGTAGGGAGTCTCTGGGTGATGAATCTGTCCCTCCAGCACGTCCTATTTATATCCGTGTTGAGGTTTAAGTCTCTTGCTCTCGTGGCTCTGGTGGATTTGGATTTTTTGAGGTGGAGCATGTCCATTAATTCCGGGGTGGACATGGCCTTGTATGTCAGGCACAGATCACCTCTGAGCAGATGGTATGCGACTGAATAGAGCTGGAGTTTCTTCAGTCGGGCATCGTATGACATATGTTTGAGCCCCTTTATCCTTTTGGTGAGGAACTTTTGGGGTCTTTCCAACTGCTGCAGGTGTCGGGTAAGGTACATTCCGAATGGGGCGTTGTACTCAATCATTGATTTGCCAGAAAACCACAAATTTTATGAGGAACAAACCAAAAAATAAGAAGCAAAAATGTATTAATTCTACAAAAATCTGGACAGTTGAGAGGTATAGTTCAGCCGGAGCTGTCTGAGTTTGCTGCCCTTCCCCCCCCCTCACAAAATCATGGTCGAATGGAGCCTCTGCCCCCCCCCCGCAGTCATTCCAATGTCCCATTCCTTGTTTATTTCGCCCCATTTACCATAAACACTAATGTGCATACTGCTTTACTTCTTCGATTATTTGGATTTCATTTGAAAGTTTTATCTTGCATTTTACAGCACAAACAATATCATTTGCTAAACAAAGCATTGCAGTCTCACAATGAAAATATACTTAGCATTAAAGCTTCTCTGCCCTTGAAACTCTCATTCATTGAAACAGCATTGAAACCCACATTCAAAGAAAATACATTTTGCCAGTGGCAGATAGATTAACTTTGGGCTGTTTTCAAATCATAGGCCCCTTGCACACGAAACATACACGTGCTCTTTGATACACCTTCCTGATTGTATTAAATTATATTCCTTGTACAATACAGTACAGTTGTTAGATGGTGTTTTAAATTCATTATTTTGAACATTTTTCCAGTAAACAATGAAACAAAATGCATGCACCAATAATGACAAAACTGCCCAATTCAGAACATTTCCATCATAAAAGTCTACTCAAACTTCTGCAGTCCACCAGTATCAGTAAATATGCACAATCTCTGAAGAAGTAAGTGATCTAAATTCCACATTAAAAAAATCTGTAATTAATGAAGAGGTTGCTGCTAGCAAACAACTTTATATTTCATTGTTTCATCTACAAATAAAGTGCCTGTTGCCCTTGAATAAATTGCCTATGTTGCATTAAAAAATGATAAGCTAGTAATATTGCAATAGGGAATGGATGGCAAACTGATAACAGATTCATAGTTACTAGGTATCTTCGCCAAAAAGGACTACAACATCCACCCCCTTTACAACACAGTATACCTACTGTGGGAGTAGAACTCGCAGCCTTCTGTATTAGAAGCAAGTACACTACCTGTTGTGCTATTAACAATGCAAGCAGACTCAGCATAAGCAGCACTAAACTTTTGTTCTCCTGCAGCTCTCAGCTCCTTGTAAAATCTACTCGACACTCAGCTGTATCTCTGAGCTTTGCAGCACAATAAATCTGTAAAAAGACGAAATGTATTGGGGAGGGGGAGGGGACAAAAGCCCAAAAACCAGGGTCCCATTTTAAACATTGCTTGTATAATGTTGGAAAGTTGCTAGAATAAAATGCTGTGCTACCACCATACATTTCACTGTCAACTCTTGAGCTCAGGACCCTGTGCCAAATAGTCAGAGCAACATACCACTATGCCAAATCAGCTGTTTTGTGAAAGACTGAAACCTAAATGGCTATCATTTAGTGCATTTATTTCTCACCATAGCTGTCAACCTCTTAGCACAAAACACCTGAACAAAGCCAATAATGGGGGAATACAGCCCCAAATATTTTCAGTGAATTCAGTTCTCGCCATAGCTCTCAACTTCTTACCAAAAAACAACTGGACAAAGCCAGTAATGGGGGAATACAGCCTCCAAACATATTCAGTGAATTCAGTTCTCACCATAGCTCTCAACCTTAGCACATAAAACCTGGACAAAGCCAATAATGGAGGTCACATTTCAAATATCCATCTTATAAACTTAGAAAATTGCTAGAATAAAATGTTTTGTGTTACCACGTACTTTCTGAAGAATATGAAGTCTGAAATTCAAATGCCTGTTATTTTTATTTATGTAACATTTATTAACCATGAAAGTCTGACTTGGAACAAAAGCCAATTTTGCATTTGTTAAACAGGAAAGTCTGACTTGGAACAAAAGCCAATTTGCAGCAGAGGCCCAGGGAGAAACACACCAGAGACATGTCTTTGTAAGATAGGAGGACATGCAGACTCCACACAGAAGGCACCCCAGCCAAGAATCAAACCAGAGAATCTGTAGCTGTCGGGCAACAATGCTACCACTGCACTACTGACTGTGTAAGGAAAGAAAAATACAGAAACCACAGATTTTATGAGGAGCAGAACAGAACAAATATGAGGCAAAAATCTCCCATTTTTTTTACAAATGGTGGTGGCTAGGGAATTCAGGCCCTTGCCACCTGCAAACAAGGTACAGGGTTCAAGCCTGAGGTGTTCTCTACCCACCATCGTGTGTTCTTTTTAGCCACCAGTATATATCAACTGGGGGATTTTATACACACACACACGCACACACAGCTAACGGCTACACACACTACCTGAATTCAGTGTGTTCTCAGTCCCATTCAGTGTTTCAGTCCCGTCCCGCACAAGTTTGTTCCAGTCTCCTCAGTCCCGCGCAAGCTAACGGCTGGTTTCCCTTTCCCTGTGAAAAGGCTTAACTGTTTCCCCGCGAAAGTAGGCTCCAGCCAGCAGACAATGCAGTCCAGAGTTATTCCGTTCTATGAGGTCATCACCGCGCAGACTTCTGGGTATCTGCAGGGCAGAGATGCCTTTCCCTCTATCTGGACTACTGACAGCAGTCTGGAGTTCTGAGAGTTCCAGGAACTCAAAGCACGTATGCGCGGAGTTCTGGGACTCACAATTTTGTTTTGTTTTTTTCTTCTTTCTACAGGTGGGGGGCTGCAGTCCTATAGCATGAGCTGCCCCTGCTCCAGCTATCTTTTCCCCCATCCAGTTTATCTTCACTTTTTGTCCCTCCATTTTCAGACAGACTCTCAACTCCTATTTCTTTTTAGTCAGTGCCCTATTACGACTATATCCTGTGTATTACTACTGTTTAACTTACCCAAAGCTTGCTTCCTCACTGTTATATGATTTTCAAAAATTGAAACTGTTACCTATTCTTTTATGTTCTATGAATATCTATAAACAAACTTATCCAGCATGTTATGCATATCTAATGTACTATCTATAATCTGGTATATTCCTTATATTTCTGTTATTATATTAATCTTGCTTGTGGAGCTTTTCTTCCTGGGCCTCCACTGAAAATGGGTTCTGCTTGGCCCAGTGCACACAGGTGCCAGAAGCTGTTGAAGACTGGGGGGGGGCACTTAGTGATCTAAAAAGGGCAATTTTTTATAACTATTTACTACTGCAACATAGGTTCACTTGGAGGACATTTTAAGCTTATCCAATTCCCTTTTGGTGCGTGAATTAACATTTTCTGATTGGTCTTGCCTATCACATGGCAGATAATTGTAGATTAGCCCTACTGAGAATAACTGTGATCGTAGCATAGAGTAATGCTCCTTTGCTCCTTCTCTCACCAGAAACTCAGCAGCAGCACGAATCCAAAGTTGGTTCCTGAGAAGATTCTTTGGTTATCAGTAGTCTCATCCCAGCTGTTACAGGGCTCTATAGGCTTGTTGTAGCCTTCCCACAGTAAATGCCCTGGATAGCATGTACAGCAGCTCAGCTCTGGAGAACTAAGGTGTGCAATGGTGTAAAGTAAAACCTAAAGAGGCTTTCACCAAAAATAGCAACCAGATCAATCGTGTAAGTCACATTCACACTGCCCAGTCAGATATGGCCAAGAATCAATGTCCTTGTCTTACTAGGAGCAGAACAATAGCACTAATCCTAAACTAGCTCAGAAGAAGCAGATGCTCTTCGTGTTTCAGTGTTCCAGTCTTTACATTTGGGTTATTTGCTTTGCAGTAACCCTCAGTCGACCTGATTAACAAAGTCTTGGGTCCTGCGTCGGTTGCTGTCCCTTCTTCCATGACGTCAGGTTGTCAGGGGTATAAAACATGCAGCCAATACCATTACTTCAGTCTTTCATGCCGTGCCCGAAGCAGAAGCAGTTCACAAGTGCTGGTCGACTGACTCCTGAAATTTTCGTTTTCGAGTTTCAGAACCGAAGTCTTCAACTAAAGCTAAGTACCCCGTTGGGGAAACTTTTTCTTGCTCCTTACCGATGTCCGTAAAAGTTAATAATTGCATTACTTGTGGAAAGCAAGTACCTCACAAAGATTTTCATTCGTACTGTATTCCTTGCCTAGGCCCTGACCACAATGTCCCTTGCTGTCGGTTTTGTGCTTCATTTAAACAGCACACTATCCGTCTGTATATGCTCAGGCCTCTATGCCTAAAAAACAAGAATGGCTGAAGATCTTATAACTCTAATCAGGGGAAGCTGTTTATGAATCTTCTGAACAGGATTCTGATTTTTCTGATCTGGATTTGCCCTTATCTACTTATGAGGATTCTGGTGCGGAGGACTCTATTCCCTCTGCTTCCCCTCCAGAGGATTTTTCTTTTGGTGAAATCTTACATACTCTAAGGGAGCATTTCCACTGGGAAAGCCAGGATTTTTCTGATTCTAAAAAGAGGCTTAGGGATTTCTTACTCCTGCCTCAGCATAGGCCTTTAGCTATTCCTCCTGTACTAGACATTGTTGATGATGCCTTTTCAGAATCTAGTTTGGCCCCTGCTTCCTTGCCTCCTGCTTCTAGAAAACCTGACATATTACAGGGTTCCTGATTCTCGCAAGTTCCTTTTCAAAAATCCTATTGTGGATCCAGAGACTGTTTCACAGGGACCCAAGGGCATTAAGGCTTCTACTGCTAAAAAGCCTGCCCCCTCTGATAAAGACTCCAGGGTGCTAGATAGATGAGGTAAGAAAGTTTGCACTTCTGCAACTTTGGCCATTAGGGCTTTAAACTAAAAGTTTCATATGTTAAAATATCAACAACATGGTATTGGATTGCTTAAACAGAAAATGATGTTAATGCCTGACTGTGCTGAAAATAAAGAATTACAGGATTTAATGCATTCTGCTGAACAGGTTGGAAAACATACTTTGCAATGTGGATTTGATTCATTAGAGGCCTCTTGCAGGGCTGCAGTTACTGGGTCTGTGCTCAGAAGGCATGCTTGGCTTAAGGAGCAATCTTTGCCAGATCATGTTAAAGCTAAATTGTTGGATGCTCCCTTAAATCAGGGCCGCCTGTTTGGCAACAAGGCTGAGGAAGTTCTTAAAAAGATGGAAGATAAAGCTAAATCTATGCAAACTGTTAAAGATTTCTTTCAGGTTCAGCCTCCTACATTTAGTAGGCACTGGCCCACTAAAAATTGGTCCTTTCCAGCCCCTTCCAGGTCTTCTCAAGCCAAACCCAGACACAGCAGAAACCCCAGGTTTCAGTCCCAAGGGACACACAAGACTAGGAAATGGGGGGGTTTCCGCACCCAAACTTGGGAGCAGCAAGATTTCCCCGTATGGAAAACCATCTCAGTGACTTTCTTTTAAGACTTCCAAGCACTTCCCAACTGAATGCTCCTTTAGGCGGAAAGATTGGTGTGCAGGACAAAAACTGGGAACACATTACCCAGGACAAATGGGTTCTAAATATAGTGTCCCAAGGATACAGATTTCATTTCCACATGTTACCAACACCAAGCGGGTGGCCAGATCTACCCCAAAATCAGTGGGCAGAGGCCAAAAATCAGGTACTCTCTTAAACATGGGGGCTATTCAGTTGGTACCAGAAGAGGAAAAGGGGCAAGGTTTCTATTCGAGACTTTTCCTGGTACCCAGAAAAGGCAATACATGGCATCTTATCCTGGACCTTTCCATTCTAAACACCTTTCTGGTGATTCCAAAATTCAAAAAGCTGACTCCTCACCAGTTGCTTCCTATGCTAGGCAAGGATGCATGGTTGGCACCACTGGACTTAAAAGAAGCATACCTGTACATCCCTATCAGGGAGTCTTGCAGAAGATACCTATGCTTCAAAGCAGGCTACATGCACTGTCAGTTCTCTGCACTGCCCTTTGGCTTATCTACTGCGCCCAGGGTATTCACAAAATGCCTAGCTCCAATCATTGCATTTTGCAGGCAAAGAAATATTCAAATATACTCATACCTGGACGATTGTCTAATTCAGGTGGAAAGCAAGAACATTATTTTCAATCATCTGGCCTTTGTTCAAAGGGTACTGACTTGTCTGGGGTTCACCATAAATGAAAAGAAATCCCACTTGGTACCCTGCCAGCAAATTATATTCCTGGGAGCAAGCTTGAATACAACTTCCCAGATGGCTTTCCTCACGCCAGAGAAACGGATACATTTGACAACTTACTTCAAACAAGTGGCCACAAAAACCCAGCTATCTGCAAGGCAAATACTGCAATCCTTGGGGTTCATGGCCTTAAGCATTCTTCTAATTTCATATGCAAGGCTGCATATGAGGAAACTACAATGGTATCTCAAAAGATTATGGTGTCAACATTCACAGGATCTGGAAGCAAGGATTCCTATCATACCTTGCCTATGCCTAGAGTTCCTTTGGTGAGCACAGGCCTGCCACCAAAACAGGGGACTACCAGTCACATTACCCCCTGCCAAACAAATCTTAACAACAGATGCATCAGACTATGCATGGGGGGCTCACCTGGCAGGGAAGTGCATTCAGGGCAAATAGAACCCAAATCAAATGCACCTGCACATAAATCAAAAGGAAATGTTAGCTGTACAGAATGCCCTGACAGTCTTCAAGGACCACATTCTTCCAGGACAACTAATGGTAGACAGAACACCGCTGTCATGTGGTACATAAACAGGCATGGGGGTAGACATTCTTACCCCTCTGCAGACTTGGCCATAGCTTTGTGGAACACAGCCTTTGAGCTACCAAGTGAATCTACAAGCTCAATTCCTGAGAGGAAAACTAAATACACTGGCAGAGTAAGCAGAAACCTCATGGACCCACACAAATGGAAACTGGAACCAAGGATTTTCAACTGGTTGACAAGCAAATGGGTGAGTCCAGATATAGACCTGTTTGCCTCTCCCCAGAACCATCAACTGGACAAATTTTGCACAAGGATTCCCCACAAGCAAGCTTCGAAAGTGGATGCTCTATCCTTCAGCTGGAAAAACCTGTCAGTTTATGCCTTTCCTCCTCTGCCTCTGCTCTCCAATGTACTACTAAAGATCAAAGAGGACAGGCCAAGGATGATTTTAATTGCACCAGACTGGCCATGCCAGCACTGGTACCCCCTCTTGTGCAGTGTCACGCTTGACCCCATGGCACCTGCCTCAGACTCCTTCCCTGTTGTCTCAGCAGGAGAACATGATTCTGCACTCTCAGCTGCAAACCCTGAACCTAGCAGCCTGGCTAATTACCTAATCTCTCCTTTACCATCCTTCAGTAAATCAGTGATAGATATCATTTTAGAGGCAAGGAGGCCTAGTACTAGAAAATCTTATGGTGCAAAATGGAAAAGGTTCTGTGCTTGGGACCAATCTCAAGGAATGAACGGAGCAGTGCCCAGTCTACCTCAGATTCTACAATATTTAAATGAGATTCTTCATAAGGGCTTGTCTTTTTCCTCCATCAAAATTCATGCCTCAGCCATTTCAGCTCATTATAGCACAGAGCCTCCCCTCTTCTCTCACCCACTGCACAAGCAGTTCCTCAGAGGGACCAAAAATCTAAGGCCATCTAGGAGAGCTCCAACTCCAGCCTGGGATCTTTACTTGTCTTGGAGAAACTCACTCTTCCTCCCTTCAAGCCAGCTGCTACTGCAGATTTAACATTTCTTTCCTGGAAAACAGCTTTCCTTTTGGCAATCACTTCTGCAAGAAGGGTATCTGAATTACAGGCCCTTATGACAGTGGAACCTTTCATCATCTTTCATGTGGACAGGGTGTCCCTCAGAACCAATCCCTCCTTCATGCCCAAGGTGTGGTATACAGTGTGGCTCTTAATCAGTCCATTCATTTGCCTACCTTTTTTCCTAACCCAAAGAACAAAGGGGAATGGATACTACACTCTTTAGATGTGCACAGATAGCTTAGATTCTACTTGGACAGGACTAAACCTCAAAGGAAATCTGAACAACTACTGGTAGCATTTGCTGCAGGAACAAAGGGGAAAGCTATTTCAAAACAAACCATTTCAAAATGGATAGGCTACTGCATTCATTTCTGCTATAAGCACCATGGAAAACCTATCCCACAGGGCATCAGACCCCATTCAACCAGGGCTGCATCCACCTCTACAGCCTTTCTCAGGGGAGTCCCTACTAGGGACATCTTAGAAGCTGCTACCTGGAGTTCTGTACATACTTTCACCAAGCATTACCATTTGCCAATTTTCTCTAAATCCATGGCTGGTTTTGCTACTGCAGTCTTGCAGGGCCTTATAGCTGGTCCTAATTCTATTTAAATTTCTCCTCCCAATCTTAGCTTTGGGAATCTACCCAAAGTAATGACTGCAACAGTGAAACACGAAGAACAAAGTACAGTTGTGTACACTTACCATAAATGTTGATGTTAGAGTGTATTCACTGCTACAGTCCTGGTTACCCTCCCTCCAACCCCCTTTTCTTCCTTTGGCTATACCTCTACTCTCACTTACTATGCTCTAAAAAGCTTTTTGGTGTATTTGCTTTTCTGTTGGAGGTATATCCTTGTATTTATAGATTTAATTGCTTCCCATTAGGGGGGCACCTGACATCTAGGGCAAGAGAAACTGATGTAATGGCGTCAGCTGCATGTTCTATACCCTTGACATCATGGAAGAAGGGACAGCAACTGACGCAGGACCCAAGACTTTGTTAATCGGGCCGACTGAGGGCTACTGCAAAGCAGATAACCCAAATGTAATGACTGCAACAGTGAATACACTCGAACATCTACATTTATGGTAAGTGTACACAACTGTACTTTTCCAGAATTTCAAGAGACTGGTAATCCATAGGAAGACTAGGAAATAATGTCCCTCTGCTCTTTTTCTTTTCACAACAAAACAGAAGCACTCATCCCAGTTGATTCCTGATAAATTGTTTATAGGCTCTCCGTTTGAGTATTTCGGCCTCAGATGTTGCATATTCTAAAAAAGGAGGATGAAAAATTGGTTAATACATTAAGGATTTCAGTATGCACTAAGTAAGGTAAAATGATATAAAAGGTGGAAAGCAAATGAAGCTTTAACAGTCAGAGGGGGTGGTCTTCACAGTTTAATGTTCTAGTGCTCACTAGTGGGAGTCAATGAGATGCGAGTGACAGGAGCTTCCAAAGTGAAATGTGCAGTACAAGAGGGCACTCGGCAACCACTGAATTTAAAAGCACATGACAATCAGGGTGGTGTAAACTGTTGCACAGTATTGGGTCACATTCTTTGGCACATACGAGGAGGAATAATGGCAGGTAGAGCCCTTGTCTTAAGTAGACACATGACTGCTGCGTGGCAGTCATCTGTATTGTTAGGATTCATCAGTCACAATGTTCTGAGCAACAGAAGTGGCGCCTTTCAAACTGTGTTAAATTTATTTCCTATTTATTCATTATATGTATGTATTATATTTATTTTCCTATGTGGGGAATCCTTCACCATCGACAGCAGCACCTATAGTTCCTACTGTAAGGGCCATTTCTGAGTACACAACTTCAGTGATACACAAGTATGCGTGTGAATCAGGATAATGTTTATCACCCCTGCCCAACAAGTAGCGCTATGGAGAAAGCCTGTGTCGCGTTAGTTACGAGTATTTATTTGCATTATTGCAGCTGTTGTTGGGTCACTGTTCGGCATACTTCATTTGCTCTATGAACTTTGGTTCCCAATCTGACTACTAATCATTTAACAAAAATGTTCCCCATAAAAATAACGGTCATTCTTCACACTGAGAAGCAGCAGGCATGGTGTTCGCATTATTCATGACCTGACGTCTGTAAAGGACGCTACTCCCAAACATGAACTTGACCTTTATGCCTCTTCCTAACCCATTAACAATATCAGAATACTGCTTAACACTTTACCCAACCGTTTTAAAGTTAAGAGACATAGTTTGAGTCAAACATGACGAATTATTGCAGTTGCAAAAGTTTTTGCGATAATACGCAAGTACCATAAAAACATTTTTGTATTCTACTTAAATAAAAGTAATACATCTGATGTTGTTAATCCTCATTCATTCCTTACATCTGGGTAGTCTGTTCCGACCTCGGAACCGAGCCGGCCGTCTTCCAAACTCACATCAGCCACAAACTCTCAAGCTAAACACTTACCCAGAATTCCCCTCTCCCTGTTACCTCAGATTTCATTTGCCGCGTCACCATTCAGTCATGTCAAGCCATTGCTCACCCTTGAATGGGTATCTAACTCCTCCATGCATCTGATTTCTCATGCATCAAAAGGAGCAGCTAGAGCAGTGCGTGCAGGCATAGTCATGAAACGGCATGCCTGTATGCGCCTGTGTGATCTTGCGGAACCCATCAAGGCTTCCTTTCTGAACGCTCCCATTGAAGCCTCTTCGTTATTTGGACCCAAGGTGAAAGACACACTGGCTAGATGAGAACAGGATGGTAAGACCCTTGCTGCCGTGGGCATCTGTTACTCTTCCCCTCAACGGGCTTTCTCCTGAAACCAGAAGAGCAGGAAGATGTGGCACAAAATGTCTCAAGGTTCTTTCCGTGACACACGAGCCGATTTCTCCCCTAGAGGCAGAGGGGGAAACTCATATGGAAGATGCCCCTTTCGGGGCAGAGGAGGTCCGCGTAACCAGGGTTCCAGAGACTCCTTCTCTGGTCAATCCTACCAGCGCTCCTGAAAAGCGGCCCAACTGCTTTCTTCTGGAAGCTGTTGGGAGTCGTTTCTCTTTGTACCCTTCTGCCTGGCTAACCATTACAACCGACTCTTGGGTACAAAAGATAATAATCAGAGGTTATCATATCCCCTTTGATCTGTGTCCCATCCCGACGTTCCACCCAGTCAAAGGGAAGAAGCAGCATTAGATATCTCAAAGCTGCTAGGAAAAACATCATCCAAGTAGTCCCCCCAGGCCAGATAGGATCCGGATTCTACGCAAGACTATTTTTGGTGCTAAAAAAGACTGGGGACTTTAGACCAGTTTTGGATTTCAGTGTATTATACAAGTTTGTAAAGGTACAGAAACTCCAGATGGTCACAATTCAGTCTGTCCTCCATCTCTTGGAAAAAGATGATTGGATGTACTCTATAGATCTTCAAGATGCGTACTACCACATAAAGGTGGACAGACCATCAAGAAGATTCCTACGCTTCCGTGCAGGAGACAGTCATTACCAGTTCCGAGTACTGCCCTTCGGACTCCCTACAGCCCCCAGAGTGTTCACAAAGTGCATGGCAGTCGTCACAGCTCACGTGCAACTACAGGGATTCCAGGTGTTTCCATACCTAGACGTCTGGCTCACTACCACCCCCACCAGACATCTATTGGAAGCAGCCTTGGCATACTCTCTTCACACCGCAGGAAGGCTAGGCATAACTATAGACTGGCAAAAATCCAACCTGACCCTATCTCAGTCCATAGAATTCATCGGGGTCCTGTTGAATACAAAAAAACTGCAGAGCATCCATTCCAGAGCACAGAATCCTAAGGATAAAATAACTCATACCGATCCTTTCAAGAGAAAAATCCACGGCACATTTTGTTCTCCGACTGCTGGGTTCCATGGCAGCCTCCATCACTATTGTCCCCCTTGAAAGGTTCCACATGAGGCCTCTACAATGGCTACTACTCACCCAGTGTTATCCATTTCAGTACCCTTTATCATCCAAGATTCGGGTAGTCCAGAGGTGGAAACAAGATTTAATTTGGTGGATGTCACAGAACCAGTCACAATGGTCTTGCCCCTTTACCCCCCAACAGCCCAAGGCTACAGTGACCACGGATGCCTCCCTGATGAGGTGGGGGGGGCTATTTCAGGGACGGACAGTCCAGGGCACGTGGTCCGAAATGGAGGCCCATCTGCATATAAATGTCCTAGAGCTAAGGGCGGTGCTTCTAGCGTTGCAAGCATTCAGTCCCCTACTTCTATCAGGGACTATTGCGATACAATCAGACAACATGGCGGTAGTCTGGTACATCAACAAACAAGGCGGAACCAAATCTTACCCACTTTGTTGGGAGGCCTTGAAAATATGGCAATGGGCGATGGCTACCAACTGCTTTCTCATTGCAACGCACATTCCCGGTAGTTCCAACGTGATAGCAGACAGACTCAGCAGGTGTATTCTACAACCTCACGAGTGGTCCCTGAATCCTTTAGTAGCGGCGGAGATTTTCAACCGCTGGGGTCTCCCTTGCTGTGACCTCTTTGCCTCCCCAATCAATTACAAATGCAGCAATTATTTCGCCCTGATTCCCCCTCTGGGTCAGTCACTCACGGACACTCTAGTCCACGATTGGCCTTCGGGTCTACTTTATGCTTTTCCCCCTCTTCCCCAGTTCCTGAAGAAAGCCCACCAGTTGAAGAGTAAAGTAATCCTCATAGCGCCATATTGGCCTCATCAAATTTGGTTCCCCTTCCTATGGCCTCACCTGCTAGATCAACCATGGATTCTCGATCCAACTCCGGAGTTGATATCCCATCTGCAGAACCTGATTCACCCCAACTTGAACAGCCTGAAGCTCACAGCTTGGATCCTCCACTTCCTGTGATTGCCAGGCAGAATGATCTTTCTTCCCCAGTACGTGACATTCTTATTGCATCTCATACGTCTTCCACCAGAAATACATATCTCAGCAAGTGGAAAGGGTTTACTATTTGGCTGAAGGAAAAGCAGATAGATCCCTTTTCAACACCAGTGCCGATGGTACTGGAATACCTGTCAAGTTTATTCCAATCTGGCCTCTCTTCTTCTACCATTCGGGTTCATTTGGCCGCAATATCTAATTTTCACAATGGTGTCCAAGAGTCTACCCTTATGTCACGCAAATTATGCAAGACCTTTCTAAAAGGCGTAAATCATTTGAAACCCCCCATTTAGAGAACCTACACAGCCATGGGGACCTGTCATTAGTCCTGCAAGCTCTGACAACGTCACCTTTTGAACCAGCTCAAGTTTCTTACATGGAAAACTTTGTTCTTGGTTACCATTACTTCTGCCAGACTTATTTCTGAACTTCCAAGCTCTGTGCTTCCAACGGCCCTACTTGACCTTTCATAAAGGGAGGGTCATTGAGAACTAATCCTTCCTTTCTGCCAAAAGTGATCTCTGAAATGTCCATTAAGCAAACCATTGAATTGCCAGTTTTCTTTCCCACTCATTCTAACAGGGGAGAGTATTGCCTACATACCCTAGACAGTCACTGGCAAATTTGTTTCTACCTGGACAGAACTAAGGCTTCTCGCAAATCAGATCAGTTATTCTTGGCCTATTCTGGACCTAGATTAGGATGTGCTGTTTCTAAGGTCACATTGGCTAAATGGTTAAAAGACTGTAACATTTATTTACAGAGAGCACAATATCTCTCTAACTACAGCCATAAAGGCTCATTCCACAAGGTCGGTAACAACTTCTGCTGCCTTCCATGCTAGAGCTTCTTTACATGACATTTGTGCAGCTAGAACTTGGGCTAGACCTTATACCTTCATCAACCATTATAAATTGGATTTGGCCTCCAGAGAAAGAGCATCTTTTGGTTCAGTGGTGCTCAGGAATGTCCTTCCATGAGAGCCTCCCAGGAATAAAGGTAGCTTGGGACTCTGTCCCAGACATAAGGAATGAACGAGGAGCAACAACAACAGATAAAGAAGTTGTCTTACCATAACATTCCATCTGTGATGTTGATCCTCGTTCAGTCATTATGACCCTCCCTCCTTCCCCCTCCTGAGGCTTATAGTGGATCTCACCATCCAGTTCCGTTAGGTAATTTGACCAGAGGTAGCCTCTACCTTCTTTTGACTTGCAAACTCAGTCTGAGGTAACAGGGAGAGGGGAATTCTGGGTAACAGTTTAGCTCGAGTTTGTGATTGACGCGAGTTTGGAAGATGGCCGGCTCTGTTCCGAGGTCGGAACCGACTACCCAGACGTAATGACTGAATGAGGATCAACAAGACAGATGGAACGTTATGGTAAGACTTAACTTCTTTTTCTCCAGTCATACTCCCAAAAATTTTAACTTTTTTCTTATTCTACTTAAGTAAAAGTAGTACTTCTCAACCCTTCTCAGAAATCAGCTAGATTTAATACATTTGCAGTTAGAGAACAGAAAACAACTGTTCTAATTGTCCCTAACCAAGAACTTTTAAAACATTAAAGTAAATCAAATTTTAAATAAAATAAGTTTAAAATATAATGGACTGCAATAAAAGGAGGAAAAGAATAAAAACTGGAAAACCTTAAATCAAAGACTCCAAAATTTTCACACACCAGAAAGAGTCACAGACAGTGGCAGCTAAACTGCACTGCTCCATAACCAGCTAAACGTCAGGGCACCATTTCCAGCAGCTAAAAGTCAGGGCAGCATTTCCAGCAGATAAATGGCAGGTCATCATTACAAGCAGCTAAACGGCAGGGCACCATTACAAGCAGCTAAATGGCAGGGCACCGCACCATAAGCAGCTAAACAGAGCACATAAAGACATCTTTTTACTGTGGTTGAGTCGGACTCTGGCAGCTATGTATAAAAGCATAGATGTTATGTTGTCCCATCTCGGCTTCGTTCTTGCTTGTTGGGTTCGGAGCCGATCCTCTGCTCCGACTCGGCTGATTTACTAAAGCTTGAGAGCTTTTACTGGCTCAAGGCTACCCTTTATCCCAACATGCCTAGTGGCAGCTACCCAGATCCTGTTTGCCACATCGAGATTTCTCCATACTGGCTCAGGCTAAGTACTTTGCGTTTTATAGTTACTTGCAACTGTTTTGGTAATTGGTTATATTGACTCGTTAGAACGTGTATTTTTCTTCATTAGTCTAACAACCCCTTTCTCTGCTCTCTCTGGTGTTTTTGGCCATCGTTTTCTGTTTCAGGCCTACTTTTCCCTTAGGGCCCGTTTAAGTTAGAGGGTTCTTCCCTTTCTTCACCCTTTCTCTGGGATTGCCGTTTTAGTTAGAGGCTCTCCCATTGGGGGAATTGCCATTTAAGTTAGAGGCTCTCCCCCTTTCCCTTTCCTTAAAGAAAAAAAAACAAAAGATAGTTTTAAAAGCTTTTTCCTTTGTGGTTATCAGCCTGATTACTTTTGCTTGTTGTAGGCTGTGAGTGATGTTTTTTTCTCTGTGGAAACCTTTTTCCCTGATTACTGCTAGTTATGTCTAAAGAGTCTAAACCCTCTGGGTTTAAAAAATGCAACTCATGTTGCCAGAAAATGTCCCCTACGGATGGGTACACGAGTTGCGTTTGTTTGGGGGCTGTTCACCTGCAGGACTCTTGTTCCATCTGTCATGCTTTCCATTCCAGAGTCCTGCAGGAAAGAAAAAATAAGCATGTGAAGTTGTTCAATCTCACTATTTGTTCTTACACGTGGGTTCAGAGCCGATCCATCGGCTCCGAGTCCACCACTTTCTAAACTCAAAATCTTTGAGTAGCTCGAGGCACAGTCCCTATCCCATGTTGCTGTCTGACTACCTCTGATAGTTTGCCGCTGCAACGGATCGCACAATCTTCAGAGAAGCTCAGGCCATTAAACCTCTTTTTCTTGTCTTTGGACAAAATTTTCGTAAATTTTTCTGCATAGTTAGAATAGTTTATATATATATATATATATATATATATATATATATATATATATATATAGCTGTTACGTTATTTTTGGGGCATAAAGCCTATTGCATGTTTATATATTTCTTAGAACTTGGAGCAGTTGCTCTTAGGCCTTTGGCCATTTCTTTAGTTTAATGTGTGCTACCTTTGCGTCTTAGGTGGCAGGGCTCTGTCGACTTGTGTTTCCCTAGCCCTTTACTCTTAGTGTGTTTTTTTGATATAGATATTTAGATTCCTATAGATAGATAGATATTGTTGTTCTGTGGATTGCATTTAGTGTGGTATACTTGTTCTTACTGTACCTTTAGTGTTTCTGTTTATCCGGGATCTTATAATAGGGGTTCTTGCTATTATGTCTGATCAGAAACAGAAATCAGGTTTTAAGAGGTGTAGCTGTGGGCAAAAAATGTCCATTACGGATAACCATGTTTCTTGTGTGTATTGCTTGAGGCCAGTACATTTACAAGAGGATTTGTCTGTCTGCCACTCCTTCAACGGCAGGGTTCTATTAGAGAGGCGAAGGAAGTTGGTTGCTAGAGGGCTGTTGAAGCCAGACTTTCAAGAAGCATTGGACAAGACTGACCAGACCTCCAAGTTTTCAAAGGGGTCGAAGTCTTCAGAGGTGTCCTCAGAACCCAGGTCCTAGGTTCCGAGCACCACCTGTGAACGCACGGTCGCCAGCTCCTCAGTCTTCTGAGCTGTGCACCGAGCTGATATCTCGGAGCCAAACATAAATAAATGCACCAGCAAATGGACTCCAGGAAGCAACCAGAAAGAAAAACCAGATGAATGAACAAGCCACGAATTTTGACCTAGGTTTCGTCTTTAATCCGACTTCATCAGAACACACCTTAATACAAATAAAGAACAACCTTATATACACACTTAAAAATGACATCATCACTTAGTCAATTGAATAATAACTTAATTAACATAATATATTGTAAATGAATATAATTAATTCAATATGAAGGCCAGCATACATAGTAAAAAGCACAACCCCAGACCCTAATATAATAATGTTAACATCAAAATAAAACATGAAAATAAAACAGTAAAATTAGATATGATATTTAGTTTTGCCAAATATGACTAAAGTGCTCCAATTAAACTAAAAATTAAAATTAATCCTAAAAAACACAAAACAATCTAATTGCTGAGTGTATACATGCTGTATTGATATATCAAATATAAATATGAGCTAGTTCACCCCAATATATTCTTTAATTTTAAAATGGGCATAATAGAAATGCAGTCATTAATGCCTGGGAATTCCAATGCATTAAGTTTCAACTGCCATTTCATCTCACCTATATCTAAGTGCACGTCCAGTTTCCTTCCAAATCTATCTACCAAAAACTGCTGGACCACACAAAACTTAAAATGATGCCCACTATTAGTGTCAATATGCCTGTACAGGGCATTGGTCTTTTTCTTTAGCCTGATATCAGACTGATGTTCAATAATGCGGTCTCTTAATGCCCTGCAGGTCTTCCCAATATAAAAGGCTGGACACCGTGTGCACATAGCCGCACACACGACACTTGTGCTGTAACAATCAAAATGGGCACCAACCCTAACAGTGACTCCAGCTAAATTAAATGCGGTACCCGTCACATTAATCAAGTGACAAACACTACATCTACCGCACTTAAAATTACCCTTACTTCTATAAGTAACATTGTTCTTAGTGTCATTCTTTTCCAATAATTGCTTAAAAGAAAATCCCTTCCTATAAACACATTTCGGAGGTCTCCCCAGTTTATCACTAACTAGATGATCCATTTTCAAAACTTTCCAATTGTTGGTAATAATGTCAGCAATATAAGGGGCATCAAAGGAGAAAGTAGTAATAAAGTATAATGGATGGCCAGCACCAGCCCGTGCACTAGTATCATCATTCCTAGGAATGATTTCACCCATGGGAGCAGCATTAACCTCAACATGCTCATTCCTAATATCATGCTTTTCATACAGTAAAGCCCAATAAACACCATTAGCCCTTTTGGCTTTAACTTCATCAGCTATACAATCACACAATGCAACTGGGTAACCCCGCCTAATAAACATCAACTTGATGAAATCAAGCTCTTTGATGAAATCAACATCCAGACTTGTCATTCTCGCCGCCCTGACCATCTGCCCTTTAACTATTGCCTTCTTCTGATGGTCAGGGTGACTACTTGAATAACTCAAATATGAATTGGAAAATGTTGCTTTTCTATGAATAGTAGATATCAATCTAGAATCAACAGGACTATAGGCTAAATGCACGTCCAAATAATCAATTTCACTTTTGCTCATACTATGGGTAAATTTCAAAAATTCAACAGAATTATTGAGAAAATGAATAAATTCCCCAAACTTATCATTTCCACCATCCCAAATGATAAACAAATCATCTAGGAAGCAATATAAAAGCTAATGTGGGGCATAAACCTGCTGGTAAAAAGGAATTCCTGCTCCCAGTATGCCATTACATAATTGGCATATACCGGGGCGCACGCCACCCCCATCGCTACCCCAGTTGTCTGCTTGAAATAACTACCCTCAAACTGAATGAAGTTGTTAGTCAACACAACTTCCATTAAGCCCACCAACAAGTTGATTCTGTCCTGATCAAATAAACCAGTTTTCAACAATTGAACCTCCAACCATTCTAATCCTATTGCTGTAGGAATAACTGAAAACAAGTTTACAACATCAACTGTTACCATAATGGTATCATTAGTAAATTTAATGCCATTTAGCCTCTCCAAAAATGACCACGAATCTTTTGAGATATAATTGAATACCTTTAAACCCTTTTGTAACTCAAAATCCAAAAATTTACTTATGAAACAGGTTTAACTGCGTTTGCCATCAACAATTGGCCCAAATGTAGATACAAATCAGGACAATATTTGTGATCCGTTTAGTTTTAATTCATATTTGGTAGGCATACATGCAAACATGATGGGGGAAGTAACTATGGATCATAGGCCATCGTTTTTTAAGTGTAATTATAGAGCTGGGCTTGGTTCATCCTTTGGGAGGGATGGAAATGGAATTATGCATGAAACAGAAACTATTGCAGATTCCAGCTCGATTTTAGTGAACGCTGAAATGGGTGATGTTAAAGAATGTTGTGTTGGGATTCAGCAACCTTCGGGTATGAGTGAAGGTTCTTTTGATGCTGTTGATTATAATTGTTTGGTTAACAACTGTTCTGAACATAATATTGATGTTGACTGTGATTCCTTGTATGATGTTAGTTTGCACACTTTTCCAACCTTTTTTGGTGAGGTTGATGTGCATCAAAACAGCCATAGTGACAGTGAAATTGAACAAGAAATTGACAATTTGGGGCAAACTAATTTGGGCTACTGTATTGCGGACTGTGGAATTGATGAGCTGATGCAAGTTATAGATGAAAACCTTGCACCAGCTTTGAAATGTGGGCCTAGTAGTCCTGTTATTATAGCTAACAGTTACGATGATTTTAAAATATATAATTATTCTACTAAAATCATTAGCAAACAGCATGTTGACTTGTTGGCTAAAGGTTTAACTTTTGTCCCTTTAGCTCGGGGGTGTTTAGTTAATACTTTGGTTGACCTAAAAATGTTAGTAAGGAAAATGAATTTGAGATTGATGTTTGGTGGAGTTGATAGAAATCCAGTGGTTTTGACCCTGAAAAAACCAAGCAAGTATATGCCCCCACCTAATATTGTTACCAATGCATATGAAAGGATATGTGAGTTGGATATTAGGGAACATTACAGGTGGGCAATGAGTCCACATTATAGGTCAGCGTTTGATGTGAAGGACAATCTTACTTTGGAGGAGCACAAATTATTGGATGAGTTGACAAATTATATTTCTATAAGATTTATGAAGCCCGATAAGGGAAACGGTTTAGTGCTTATTGACAGGGTTGATTATGTCAATAGTATTATGGCATTATTGGCAACGGACACTTATGAAGATGTTAGCCTTAACGAATTAAATATTGCCTATAGTAAGGTTAATTTATATATTGAGGACCTACTTTGGCAGGGGCATATTAATGAGGACGAATACAGGTATCTGGTTAATGATTGCCCAGTGGTTAGTGGGATATTTGGAATACCCAAGATCCACAAGGGTTTGAATAATTTGGCATTTAGGCCAATTGTTGATGGCAAACGCAGTAAAACCTGTTTCATAAGTAAATTTTTGGATTTTGAGTTACAAAAGGGTTTAAAGGTATTCAATTATATCTCAAAAGATTCGTGGTCATTTTTGGAGAGGCTAAATGGCGTTAAATTTACTAATGATACCATTATGGTAACAGTTGATGTTGTAAACTTGTTTTCAGTTATTCCTACAGCAATAGGATTAGAATAGTTGGAGGTTCAATTGTTGAAAACTGGTTTATTCGATCAGGACAGAATCAACTTGTTGGTGGGCTTAATGGAAGTTGTGTTGACTAACAACTTCATTCAGTTTGAGGGTAGTTATTTCAAGCAGACAACTGGGGTAGCGATGGGGGCGGCGTGCGCCCCTGTATATGCCAATTATGTAATGGCATACTGGGAGCAGGAATTCCTTTTTACCAGCGGGTTTATGCCCCACATTAGCTTTTACACCCGCTTCCTAGATGATTTGTTTATCATTTGGGATGGTGGAAATGATAAGTTTGGGGAATTTATTCATTTTCTCAATAATTCTGTTGAATTTTTGAAATTTACCCATAGTATGAGCAAAAGTGAAATTGATTATTTGGACGTGCATTTAGCCTATAGTCCTGTTGATTCTAGATTGATATCTACTATTCATAGAAAAGCAACATTTTCCAATTCATATTTGAGTTATTCAAGTAGTCACCCTGACCATCAGAAGAAGGCAATAGTTAAAGGGCAGATGGTCAGGGCGGTGAGAATGACAAGTCTGGATGTTGATTTCATCAAAGAGCTTGATTTCATCAAGTTGATGTTTATTAGGCGGGGTTACCCAGTTGCATTGTGTGATTGTATAGCTGATGAAGTTAAAGCCAAAAGGGCTAATGGTATTTATTGGGCTTTACTGTATGAAAAGCATGATATTAGGAATGAGCATGTTGAGGTTAATGCTGCTCCCATGGGTGAAATCATTCCTAGGAATGTGGGTGAAATCATTCCTAGGAATGATGATACTAGTGCACGGGCTGGTGCTGGCCATCCATTATACTTTATTACTACTTTCTCCTTTGATGCCCCTTATATTGCTGACATTATTACCAACAATTGGAAAGTTTTGAAAATGGATCATCTAGTTAGTGATAAACTGGGGAGACCTCCGAAATGTGTTTATAGGAAGGGATTTTCTTTTAAGCAATTATTGGAAAAGAATGACACTAAGAACAATGTTACTTATAGAAGTAAGGGTAATTTTAAGTGCGGTAGATGTAGTGTTTGTCACTTGATTAATGTGACGGGTACCGCATTTAATTTAGCTGGAGTCACTGTTAGGGTTGGTGCTCATTTTGATTGTTACAGCACAAGTGTCGTGTATGCGGCTATGTGCACACGGTGTCCAGCCTTTTATATTGGGAAGACCTGCAGGGCATTAAGAGACCGCATTATTGAACATCAGTCTGATATCAGGCTAAAGAAAAAGACCAATGCCCTGTACAGGCATATTGACACTAATAGTGGGCATCATTTTAAGGTTTGTGTGGTCCAGCAGTTTTTGGTAGATAGATTTGGAAGGAAACTGGACATGCACTTAGATATAGGTGAGATGAAATGGCAGTTGAAACTTAATGCATTGGAATTCCCAGGCATTAATGACTGCATTTCTATTATGCCCATTTTAAAATTAAAGAATATATTGGGGTGAACTAGCTCATATTTATATTTGATATATCAATACAGCATGTATACACTCAGCAATTAGATTGTTTTGTGTTTTTTAGGATTAATTTTAATTTTTAGTTTAATTGGAGCACTTTATTCATATTTGGCAAAACTAAATATCATATCTAATTTTACTGTTTTATTTTCAAGTTTTATTTTGATGTTAACATTATTATATTAGGGTCTGGGGTTGTGCTTTTTACTATGTATGCTGGCCTTCATATTGAATTAATTATATTCATTTACAATATATTATGTTAATTAAGTTATTATTCAATTGACTAAGTGATGATGTCATTTTTAAGTGTGTATATAAGGTTGTTCTTTATTTGTATTAAGGTGTGTTCTGATGAAGTCGGATTAAAGACGAAACCTAGGTCAAAATTCGTGGCTTGTTCATTCATCTGGTTTTTCTTTCTGGTTGCTTCCTGGAGTCCATTTGCTGGTGCATTTATTTATTTTTGATCTCGGAGCCAAACCCCAGTGCTGGAGTCTGTGTCAGCGGTTTTAAAGTCTCCAATCCTTAGGTCGGTGGCTTCTTCGGCTCCTTTGACCCATTCTTCGGGGACCCTTTCAGACTTCGATGTGAACCGTGTGGTGCAGAGGCTCTTAGAGAACCCAACATTGGCCAAATTACTCTCTGTTTCGTCCCAACTGACTTCGAAGCCTATGACCGTCCCATTGGCTGTTACTACTCCTCCGAGGCTAGCCGAGCCTTTGGAGCCGGAAAGAGAAGATCTGATGGTTGTGGAACCCTCTGAGCCGAGGCCTGTCCCAGTGCCTTCGGCCTCATCGACCTTGATTTCTTCAGTTCTGTTCGAAGAATCTCTGAGCCGACACTCCCTTGTCGATTCTGGGGGGAAGAGTCGAACCGATGCGTCGGTTCCGACTCTTCCTCTTGGGGCTTCGGTGCAGATGAGCTTGGCTCCGTCCTCTGGTTCGGAGCCCGTGGCCTCGGCACCGGGAAGGTTGCTGTCTTCCTCGGAACTGGCAGATTCCTTGGGTCGAGACACCATTGCCTTCGATGCCATGAGGTGGGGGTAGACCCTCACATCCTCGGATTTTTCCTCTTCCTCCCCTAAAGGGCCGCGTTCTGCCTCTGCATCACAGGTTCCTACCAAGCGTCGAGACCCAGATCCTCGGGTAACCCCATCGGGTAGCCCCTGCTCTACTGAGACTTTACCAGACGCCTCCACTGATGAGGTCCCCAGAAAGAGATTGTGCAAGAGGAGGCATTTGGATTCCCCTCAGGAATCCTTGACAAAAGACACCGACTTAGAGGAATCAGAAGGGTCCCCACAGTCCCCCTTGGAGGCTATCTCATTTGCAGACATCCTGGAAATACTAAAGCAGAGGGGAGATTGGCAGTCCGTTACCCATACTTGAGGATGAGTCTATGGCAGTCCGTTACCCTTACTTGAGGATGAGTCTGTGCTCCTGAAGGCCTTTGGGTCTGAACCTTCCACCTCCTGGGGTACTCCGCCCTTTGACGAACTAATGGATCTGGTCGCTTGAAGGGCATAGGAGTCTCCTGATTCCATGGAACCGGTCCCTTGGAGGCCTAACAAATTTATCACCTCCCCCCAAGGCAGGACTTTTCCCATGAAGGGAGTTCCCGTTGATGCCATGATGGTGGTGGCGGTCACCAAGAAAGAGATGTCAGAAACCTCTTCTGTCCATTCTCCTAATAGAGACTCTAGGACAATGGACAGATACGGAAAATGCATATTTAGTTCTGCAACAGTTGCCGTGAGATTGCTTAACTATTTAACCCATTTCACCCATCTTCAACGAGATCTCCTCAAAGAGCTTGGAGATACTCTAAAGGGCATCACAGGTGATGCTGTCTCTGAGATGGTGACGGCACAGCTTAACACCCGTAATTCTATTGTGAACTCGTCCATGTGGCTCATTTCTTATACAGCCGATGGGTCATGCCGAGCAGCAGGTTCACCGATAGCTCTGCAGAGACCATCCTGGATGCACTTTTGCTCCTTTGCAGAAGCCTTCAAGTCTTCCTTTGTCAGCAACCTATTTGATGGCTCTTCCCTGTTTGGGCCCAAAATCAAGGAGACTCTCACTAGGTGTGAGCAGGAGGGAAAGACTCTGTCTGTTGTAGGAGTCCGATGTTCATCGTGTTTCACTGTTGCAGTCATTACACTTTGGTTATCCTGCTGGCAGGCTACCTGCAGTCGGCCTGAATTCCAAAGTCCTGGTCCGGCATCGGTTGCTGTCGCCTCTTCCCTGACGTCAGTGCGCCAAGGGTATAAAAGATGCAGCAGACGCCATTTTCTTCAGAATTTCTTGCCGCACGGTGCCCGAAGTAAAAGCAGTTCGACTTCTGAGATTTTCGAAATTGAATTTCAGATCCGAAGTCTTCAATAAAGCTAAGTACCCCATTGGGGAAACTTTTTTCTTGCTCCAGACCGATGTCAGAAAAGGTTAACTATTGTATTTCTTGTGGGAAGCAAATACCTCATAAGGATTTTCATTCTTACTGTATTCCTTGCGTAGGCCCTGACCACGACATTGCTAGTTGTCGGTTTTGTGCTAGATTTAACCAGCGAACTATTAAGCGTTGGTACGATTTTGCTTTTCATTACTTTGGCCGAAGGTTTAACTATATAATGCCGTCGGAACAGCCGACGACCGGAGTTCATAAAAAGCACAAGGAAAAAGAAAGACCGGCATCCGAGGTCCAAAACCAACGACAAAGCCTCTTCTAGGCCAGTCGCCGGTTCTCAGTGAGACGCTTTCGCAGCCCCTGACACCTGCTACCTCAGAGCCACAGCCCGCCTCTGACTCCCATGTGGAGACAACTAGGCCTCTGGATACTCAAGGTATTGGGCCTACAGAAACTAATCCCTCAGATGGGTCCGGAGCCCACTGAGCAGGCATCGACTTCTGAGGGTATTTTCAGACCTACACAGCTTTATATCAAGCCAACTTCAGCATCCAAGACAAAGTCTAAAACAGTTTTAAAGACAAGTAAACAAGTACAGCATTCTCCAGGACAGACTTCCATGCCTAAGAAACAGATGCTCAAAATGGCCGAAGACCTATTTACTTTGATCAGGGGTTCCCATCCCCCTCCTGATAAGAGTCCTAGGCAAGACACTGAATATGATTCCTCTGATCAGGTTTCCATTTCCTCTGATTCCTCTTCAGAACAGGGATACTCTATTCCTCCCTATGTGAGGATTCTGATGCTGAAGAATCTATTTCTTCAGCTTCTCCTCCTGAGGATTACTCTTTTTGGGAAACCCTGCATACCATGAGGGAGCATTTCCACTGGGAGAGCCAAGATTACTCAGATTCTAAGAAAAGGCTCAGAGACTTTCTTTTACTACCTCAGCACAGACCTCTTGCTATTCCACCTGTTCTAGACATTGTAGATGGTGTATTTTCAGAGTCCGGCCTGTCTCCCGACTCTTTACCTCCTGCACCTGTTAAGCCAGACAGATACTACAGGGTTCCAGATTCTCATAAATTTCTATATAAAAACCCTGCTGCTGACCCAGAAACTATTTCTCAGGGTCCCAAAGGGGTCAAGGCCGCTACTGCAAAAAACACTGTCCCCTCAGATAGAGATTCAAGGGCACTGGACAGATGGGGGGGGGGTTGCACTTCTGCTACCTTGGCTGCAAGGGCTTTAAATAGTCAGTTTCATATGCTTAAATATCAGCAATACTTAATGTATCTGCTTAAACAGAAAATGTTGACAAATTCTGAATGTTTTGAGAACAAGGAAATGCAGGATTTATTGCATGCAGCTGAACAAGTGGGAAAGCATACTTTGCAATGTGGTTATGATTCACTGGAGGCCTCTTGCAGGGCTGCTGTAACAGGTTCTGTCATTAGAAGGCATGCTTGGTTAAAGGAACAGACTCTGCCTGATCATGTTAAAGCAAAATTATTGGATGCTCCATTACGGCATGATACTTTGTTTGGTGTTAAGGCAGAAGAGGTGTTGAAGAAAATGGAGGATAAAGCTAAATCTATGCAGACAGTAAAAGATTTCTTATAGGTACAGCCACACAGATTTAGCAGGAACTGGCCTTTTAAGAATTGGTCCTTTCCCGTGTCAGACAGGCCACAAAGAGGCAGATACAGACGCCCTAGAGGCAGACAACAGCCCCAGGGCTCATACAGGCCCAAACAATGGGGTGCTTCTACCTCCAAAAGCGGAGAAGACAAATCACAGCCCTTTAGGAAACAGTCCCAATGACTTCCCTCTGCCAATGCCAAGCATTTATCTTTTGGCAGCACCCTTAGGGGGAAAACTAGCACTTTTTTCACAAAATTGGCACATGATCACCCAGGACAAATGGGTCTTGAAGATAGTCTCTCAGGGCTACAGGTTCCACTTTCACACCCTTCCAAAGGCAAAAGGTATGCCAGACCTGCCACACAATCAATGGGCAGAGGCACAAAAACAAGTTTAATCTCACATGGACATGAGGGCTATTCAGCCAGCCACAAGAGCAGGGGCAAGGATTTTACTCAAAACCTTTCTTAGTACCAAGAAAGGACAAAGCATGGAGACCAATTCTGGACCTGTCTATTCTAAATTCTTTTCTGGACGTTCCAAAATTCAAAATGTTGAATCTGCAGCAGCTTCTACCCATGCTGGGCAAGAAGGCTTGGCTTGTAACTTTGGACCTCAAAGAGGCATACCTGCATGTCCCAATCAGACAGACTTGCAGAAGATACCTCAGATTCATAGCTGGCTCAATGCACTACCAATTCTCTGCACTGCCCTTTGGCTTATCTACTGTGCCCAGGGTCTTTACAAAATGCCTGGCACCAGTAATTGCATTTTGCAAAGAGGAATTCAAATATATCCCTACTTGGATGACTGCCTTATTCAAGCAGAGACCAAAGACATTCTGCTAAAGCATCTGGCGTTTGTAAAAAGATTACTAATTTGCCTAGGGTACACAGTAAACGAAAATAAATCAAAACTAGTACCCTCTCAAGAGATAATATTCCTGGGTGCAAGCTTAAATACAACTGCCCAGATGGCTTATCTCACACCAGACAAAAAAAGGCAACTGACTTCTTACTTCAAAGCATGGCAACAAAAACCCATTTATCTTCAAGAAAAATTCTGCAGGCTCTGGGCTACATGGCATCCTACATTCTGCTAATTCCATATGCAAGACTGCATATGAGGAAACTACAATGGTATCTAAAAAGTGTTTGGACTCAACATTGCCACAGCCTGGAATCATTAATTTCACTCATTCCCTGCCTGCAACAGGAGTTTCGATGGTGGGCACAGGCCTGTCACCACAACAAGCGACAGCCATTCACTTTACCCACAGTCAGGCAAACACTGACAAATGCATCAGATTATGCCTGGGGGGCCCACATGGCAGGAAAATGCATTCAAGACACATGGCCCGCAAACCAAAGGCATCTTCACATCAATCAAAAAGAGATGCTAGCTGTACAAAATGCCCTGACAGCCTTCAAGGACCTACTTCATCCCGGACAGCTGCTGATAAAGACGGACAACACCACAGTCATGTGGTACATTAAACAAGCAGGGGGGCACACATTCCTACCCCCTCTGCATTCAAGCCATGATTTTGTGGAACACAGCATTGACTTACCAAGTACACCTGCAAGCACAATTCCTGCCAGGAAAAACAAATGCTGTGGCAGACAAACTAAGCAGAAACCTCTTGATCCTCACGAGTGGAAACTAGATCCACAAATCTTCAACATGATAACAAGGAAATGGGGATGCCCAGACATAGATCTCTTTGCCTTCCCTCACAACTGCCAACTTCAGAGATTCTGCACAAGGACTTATCACAAACAAGCATGGAAAGTGGATGCTTTGTCATTCATCTGGAACAACCTTACAGTATATGCCTTTCATCCACTGCCTCTCCTCCCCAAGGTACTCCTAAAGGTCAGACAAGAGAAGCCACAAATGATACTGATTACCCCGGATTGGCCACGCCAACACTGGTACCCAATCCTAAGGAGCTTGTCTCAAGCTCCAGCATGGACATTGCCTCAAATTCCTCATTTACTGATGCAACAAAACAATCACATCCTGCACAGCCAACTCAGAACCCTAAATCTAGCTGCATGGCAGATAGTGTAACCATTCAGAATATACCTCTCTCTAAAGCGGTTATGGATGTTATTTTGGAGGCCAGGAGGCCCAGCACTAGAAAATCTTATGCAGAAAAATGGAAGAGATTCTGTGCTTGGAACCAAGCACAAGGAATTGACATGCTTGTCCCAAATATTCCTCAGATTTTACAATATCTAACAGATGCTGGACAAAGGCCTATCCTTCTCATCAATTAAGATCCATGCCTCTGCCATTTCAGCTCATTACAATATGGACCCGCCTATTTTTTCAAATCCATTGCTTAGGCAGTACCTCAGGGGGGCCAAAAACTTAAGACCTCCAAGGCGAGCACCAATACCTGCATGGGACCTCAATTTTGTCTTGGAAAAACTCACACTGCCTCCTTTTGAGCCAGCCAATACAGCTGAGGTTAAATTCTTATCATGGAAAACAGCTCTGCACCTAGCAATAACTTCAGCAAGAAGAGTCTCAGAGTTACAGGCATTAATGGCTGTGGAACCTTTTATTATCTTCCATCCGGACAGGGTTTCTCTAAAGACAAACCCAACATTTATGCCTAAGGTAGTGTCCAGTGTGGCTCTTAACCAAACCATTAATTTGCCTACTTTTTACCCAAACCCACAGAATAAAGGGAAGAGACTTCTGCGTTCTTTGGACATACACAGACAGCTACGCTTCTACTTGGACAAAATTAAGGCTTTCAGAAAGACTGAGCAACTTTTAGTGGCATATGCTGCAGGATCACAAGGAAAGGCCATCTCAAAGCAGACAATTTCAAAATGGATAGGACACTGCATTCGATGTCCTTCAAGGATGCATCTGCAGTCCTAACAAATGGGTTGTCCTGGCCTCAGGCAGCCCTTCGGTCGGCCGGATTCCAAATTCTGGGTCTGGCCTCGGCTGGTGTCGCACTTCACCCGACGTCATAGCTGCAGTTCTTCGGGTATAAAGGCATCAGCCGACGCCATTTTCCCCAGTCTTTCTTGCCGCGTGGCCAAGCAGAAGCTGTTCGCAAGTGCCGGTCGGTCAGATCCAGAGATTACTACTACCGAAGACTTCTAAAAAGCTAAGTACCCCGTTGGGGACTCTTTCTTGCCTCAGCCGATGTCAGAAAAAGTGAATAACTGTTTAACTTGTGGGAAACAAATACCTCATAAAGACTTCCACTCGTACTGCCTACCTTGTTTAGGCCCAGACCACGACATAGCAGCTTGTTTAGCCTGTGCTTCCTTCAACCGACGAACACTTAGACGTCGGTCGGAGTTTGCAGAGGAGTTTTTCGGCTCCGCTTTTGCTTATATCATGCCGTCGGAGACTCCGACTTCACTTTTAGCTAAAAAGCGTAAGGAAAAGGACCGACACTCGCGGTCTGCGATTTCGGCCGAAACCGCGGTTAAGCCAACCGCGAGTGTCTCGGTTTCGGCTGAAACCGAGTCTGCGGTTCTTCCTTCGGCCGAAAGCATGCCTCCTACTACCGAGGCCTCTTCCAGCATGGCTGAATCTGCTACTGAAATACCACCTGCTCTTACTGTTTCTCAGGATTTATCAGATACTATTCCCCTAGATGTATCTACTCCTGCACGTGGAGCTGCTAGGCCCCCTGCATCCATGTCAATTAAGGCCTTTGCCAGGGCTAAAGCAGCTAAATCTTCCAAGGCCGTGCCTACTAAAGCCCCCTCTCACAGGCCTAGCTCTAGTACTCAAATGCTTAGTCTAGCAGAGGGTCTCATTTCTTTGATCAGGGGATCCCAGTCTCACCCTGATAGGGCCTCTCAACCACCTCCAGAGAAGAGGCCTAGAGCAGAACCCCCTGAGCCAGTTTCTTCTGACTACTCCTCAGATGAATCAGAAAATACAAACCGTCCTGAGGGGCCTTATTCTCCATATGAGGACTCTGATGCAGAAGACTCCATTCCTTCTGCCTCTCCTCCTGAGGAATTTTCTTTTGGGGAAACCTTGCATGCTATGAGGGAACAATTTCAATGGCAGGGTCAGGATTTCTCAGACTCTAGGAAAAGGCTTAGGACTTTTTTGCATTTGCCACAGCATAGGCCTTTAGCCATTCCTCCAGTACTTACAGTTGTGGATGATGCATTTAATGATGCTTGTACTGCTCCTGATTCACTCCCTCCGGCCCCTGCTAAGCCCGACAGATTCTACAGGGTTCCGGACACACATAATCACTTGTATAAGGCTCCTTTTGCAGATCCTGAAACTATTTCACAGGGCCCCAAGGCTGTAGCAGCTACCTCTGCCAAAAACCCTCTCCCCTCTGAAAGGGAATCTAGGGCCTTGGAGAGATGGGGTAAAAAAGTTTATACTTCTGCTACTCTTTCGGCTAGGGCCTTAAACTGTCAATTCCACATGATTCAGTATCAGGAATTTATGTTAGATCAGTTATCTAAAAAGCTGTCCTCACCTGAACCTTTAGACCGAAAGTCTCTTCAGGATATGGTACATAACATACAGCAGGTCAGTAATCATTCCTTAAAATGCGGCTATGATGCACTGGAGGCCCCCTTTAGATCAGCTATGACTGGTACAGTGATCAGAAGGCATGCATGGTTAAAAGAGCAGTCCTTACCAGACCATGTAAAATCAAAGCTCCTAGATGCTCCCATGGATAAACACAATTTGTTTGGCTCTCCTGCACAGCAAGTGCTGAAGAAGGTGGAAGAGAAAGCAAAATCTGTTCAGACAGTCAAGGATTTCTTACAGGTCCAGCCTCCAAGGTTTAGTAGGAACTGGCCTTCCAAGAATTGGTCCTTTCCAGACACCAACAGAGCACAGAGAGGCAGGAATAGGCGCACAAGAGGCAGAGGTCAATCCAGAGGTGCCTACAGGGGACGTCAGTGGCAGCCTAACAACCAGCGAAATACTGCTGCAGATCCAGCCACTACCACTTCCACGGGACAATCACAGTGACTTGGCTCTGAAGCCGCCTACCAGGGAACAACTAGAAGCACCTATAGGCGGAAAGCTAGCCTTATTTTCAGTAAACTGGCATTGCATTACAGGAGGCAAATGGATTTTACAGACCATAGACAAAGGTTACAGGTTTCACTTCCATACTCTACCAAGGAAGAGAGGAATGCCAAACCTACCTCCAAATCAATTGGCAAACGCTCTAGAGCAAATAGACAACTTAAAAAGGATGAGAGCTATAGAAAAGGTACCACCTATGGAACAAGGGCAAGGATTTTACTCCAGACTTTTCCTGGTGCCAAGGAAGGAAAATCAATGGAGACCTATTCTAGACCTGTCCGCACTGAACACATACCTCATTGTCCCAAAATTCAAAATGCTGACTCTACAGCAGCTTCTTCCCATGCTGGGCAAGGAGTCTTGGCTGGTAACTCTAGATCTTAAGGAGGCATACCTGCACGTCCCCATACGACCAAATTGCAGAAGATACCTCAGATTTCTTGCAGGATCAGAGCATTATCAATTCTCAGCATTGCCTTTTGGCTTATCTACTGCGCCCAGAGTATTCACGAAATGCCTGGCATCAGTAATTGCTCATTGCAGGCTTCAGGGAATTCAAATTTACCCTTACCTGGACGACTGCCTGTTACAAGCGGACAACAAAAACAAATTAGCAGAAGACTTGAAAAGGGTCATTCATCTACTGCAAGCCTTGGGATACACAGTCAATATAAAAAAGTCAAGGCTGTTACCATCCCAAAGGATAACTTTCTTGGGTGCAGAACTGGACACATCAAATCAAATGGCATCCCTCACAGCAGAAAAACAAAAGCACCTTCCACTCTACTTCATGGCATTAACAACGCAGAACCAGCTTACAGCAAGGAAAGTCCTGCAAGCCCTGGGTTACATGGCATCCTGCATAATATTGATCCCACATGCCAGACTACATATGAGGAAGTTGCAATGGTACCTCAGGAATTTATGGTCTCAGCACAAACACAGCCTAGAAACCCAAATTCCAATAATTCCATGCCTGAAACAAGAATTCCGATGGTGGGCTCAGGCCTGTCAATTGAACAAAGGACTGCCCTTCCACAGCCCTCAACCAAGCCAGACTATCACCACAGACGCCTCAGACCTCGGTTGGGGGGCACACATGCTGGACAAGTGCATACAAGGCTTATGGACTCAAGACCAGCTAAACCTACACATGAACCAAAAAGAGATGCTGGCAGTAAAATTGGCAATTCAGGCATTCAGACCGTTTCTACAACAGGGACAATTGCTGATAAGGACGGACAACACCACAGTTATGTGGTATATCAACAAACAGGGAGGCACGCACTCATATCCTCTATGCCGGATGGCAATGAATCTCTGGAATGTGGCCCTAAGCCTCAACATACAGCTCAAGGCAATATTTGTGCCAGGAAAAGAAAACATCCTAGCAGACATTTTAAGCAGGACTACCACGGATGCCCACGAATGGATGCTGCATCCAGACATCTTCAAATCCATCACAAGGAAATGGGGACTACCAGAAATAGACTTATTCGCATCCCCACACAATCACCAATTGAAAAAATTCTGCACAAGGACATTCCACCCACTTGCTTGGAAGGTGGACTCCCTATCTTTCAGTTGGGAAAACCTGACAGCATATGCATTCCCACCTCTTCCTTTGATGCACAAGGTGCTATTGAAGATCAAAGAAGACCACCCAAGGATCATCCTGATAGCTCCAGACTGGCCGAGGCAGCACTGGTACCCACTACTGAGGAGTATGTCTCGGGAACTCCCATGGCCTCTACCCCTGGTTCCTTTACTGCTAACACAGAACAACTTCAAAACCCTGCATCCGAACCTGAAAACACTGCAGCTAGCTGCTTGGAGCATTACATAAGACAAAATAACCCAGATTTATCTCAAAGGGTTAAAGACATTATCTTGGAAGCTCGCAGACCCTCAACAAGAAAAACTTACTCAGCGAAATGGAAAAGATATCTATTTTGGAGTGCAGCACAAGGGCAAGATGTAACACTGGTAAACATAGCTAGCATCCTGGAATACTTAGCAGAGCTCTTCCACAAAGGCCTATCTTACTCTTCCATTAAGATTCATGCGTCAGTTATTTCAGCAGAATACAACATGGATCCTCCAGTCTTCTCTCATCCTCTACTCAGGCAGTTTCTAAGAGGAATCAAAAATGTAAAGCCACCAAGGAAGCCACCATTGCCTACATGGGACTTGAACTTTGTGCTAGAAAAGTTGACACTTCCCCCTTTTGAACCAGCAGCAACAGCAGAATTACAGTACTTATCATGGAAAACTGCTTTCCTGCTTGCAATCACTTCAGCAAGAAGGGTTTCTGAATTACAGGCATTAATGGCAGTGCAACCCTTCCTCATCTTCCATCAGGATAGAGTGTCCATGAGAACTAATCCTACCTTTATGCCAAAGGTGGTCTCCAGGGTATCTTTAAACCAAGCAATACACCTACCAACATTCTTCCCCAATCCACAGAACAGGGGAGAAAGACTGCTGCATACCTTGGATGTGCATAGGCAATTGCGCTACTACCTGAACAGAACCAAGAACAATAGAAAAACTGACCAGCTTCTGGTAGCATATGCCACAGGAATGGAAGGAAAAGCAATTTCAAAACAGACAATCTCAAAATGGATAGGAAATTGCATTAGATTTTGTTATTCTTATCATGGAAAGGCAACTCCAGAAAATATCAGACCTCACTCCACAAGGGCTACAGCCACTACTACAGCATTTTTACGAGGAGTGGCTACAAAAGACATTTTAGAGGCTGCTACTTGGAGCTCCGTGCATACATTTGCCAAGCATTATAATCTACCCTTATACTCCAGATCCCGAGCAGGTTTTGCCATTGCTGTTCTGCAAGGGATCTTAACTACACCATAATCTTGTTAGGGCCTCCTCCCCCAGTTTGGCTATGGTATTCTACCCATTTATTAGGACTGCAGATGCATCCTTGAAGGACATAGTACAGTTTTGTACCTACCATAAATGTAGATGTCCGAGAGGTATGCATCTGCAGTCAGGATTACCCACCCTCCTTCCCCTCTGTGGTACTCCTAGGGTATTTGCCCATCTTGTAGCTAGCTGGGGGAATCTATTATGGTGTATTTGTTTGTATATATGTATATACATGTTTGTTTCTATTTTGCTCTCTGTTGTTTGGAAACATTTGCATTTATCCAAATTTAACCTTCCTAGAGGGCATCTGGGGCAAGAAACACTGAGGAAAATGGCGTCGGCTGATGCCTTTATACCCGAAGAACTGCAGCTATGACGTCGGGTGAAGTGCGACACCAGCCGAGGCCAGACCCAGACTTTGGAATCCGGCCGACCGAAGGGCTGCCTGAGGCCAGGACAACCCATTTGTTAGGACTGCAGATGCATACCTCTCGGACATCTACATTTATGGTAGGTACAAAACTGTACTTTTCTGCTATTCACAACATGGCAAATCAGTGCCTAAGGGCATTAGACCTCATTCTACCAGGGCAGCAGCCACCTCAGCAGCCTTCCTCAGAGGAGTACCAACCAGGAATATTTTGGAGGCTGCAACTTGGACTTCAGTGCACACTTTTACTAAGCACTACCACTTACCTCTTTACTCTAAATCCATAGCAGGCTTTGCCACTGCAGATCTGCAGGGCCTTATAGCCACTCCTAATCCTATTTAGACCTAGCCGCCCAACCTCAGCTTTGGGATTCAACCCAACTGTAATGACTGCAACAGTGAAACATGATGAACATAGTACAGTTGTGTACCTACCATAAATGTAGTTGTTCGAGTGTTGCAGTCCAGGTTACCCATCCACCATCCCCCTTTCTTTGCTGGGGCTTATTTGTACTTCTCTATTCTATACAACCTATGTGGTGTATTTGCTTGTAGATGAAGGTATTGTTTATTTTAGTGCATGCTTTTATAAGCAATGTTGTTTTTTTTTTAGCCTACCCTTTTGGGGGCACCTGACATCTGGGGCAAGAAAAACTGAAGAAAATGGTGTTGGCTGCATCTTTTATACCCCTGGTGCACTGACGTCTGGGAAGAGGCGGCAGCAACAGACGCCGGACCAGGACTTTGGAATTCAGGCCCGACTGCGGGTAGCCTGCCAGCAGGATAACCCAAGTGTAATGACTGCAACAGTGAATACACTCGAACATCTACATTTATGGTAGGTACACAACTGTACTTTTTTCCACCCCTACTAGACCATACCCCAAAGGGCAGAGAGGTGGAAAAATGTGGTTCCGGAAATCCCAAGGAGCTTTGCAAAACACACACAGTTGAACCCCCCCTCCAGGGGCAGAGGACGGTGTAATAACAGAAGACGCCGCCCGAGCGGCAGAGGGGGTCCGCAGAACCAGGGTGCCAGGGAGTAGTTCCTTGGCAAGCCCTATCAGCACTCCTGAAAGGAGGCCCAGAGGCAGTCGAGGGTCACTTGGCTTTGTACCCAGATGCCTGGCTAGGAATTACAGCAGATTCTTGGGTACAAAGCATAGTTACCCGAGGTTACATCATTCCATTTTCAGAATCCCCTCCTATTCGAACAAGAATCCCAGACGTTCTACCCAGTCTGTGGCATCAAGCAGCTATAGAAATCCACAAGCTGCTTGAAGAGAGTCATCCAGTCAGTCCCGGTGAGCCAGACAGGATCCGGAACTTACTCCAGCTTCTTTAGTTCCAAAGAAAACGGGGGACTGGAGGCCCACTTTAGACCTCTGCAGACTCAACACCTTTGTCAAGTAGGAAAAGTTCCGGATGGTCACGCTTCAATCGATACTACCGTTTCTAGGAACAGGTGATTGGATGTGCTTTATAGATCTCAAGGATGTGTTGTGTACTACCACATCAAAATGGCCAGACCATCCAGAGATCATTTGCATTTCCGGCTGGGGGCCAGTCACTTCCAATTCCGAACACTGCCCTTTGGTCTCACCACAGCCCCCAGAGTGTTCACCAAATGCGCGGCAGTGGTTACGACTCACCTGAGGCGTCTAGGATTCCGGTTGTTTCCATATCTGGATGACTGGCTCCTAACCGCCACCACCAGGCATCATCTGATTCTCTCCAGAGATTAACACAGTCGTTCTGTGCTCTCAGTTAGGGTATAACCATAAATTTTGAAAAATCTGCTTTATTACCGTTGCAGCATATTTCTTTTATAGGAGCAGATCTAGACGCCGCCACCGCCTTGGTCAGGTTGCCTCAAGCAAGAGTAATCTCTCTACGAAATCAGGTATCCCACTTGCTAATGGAAAGAAGAGTTCCGGACTCCCAGGTTCTGAAGCTATTAGGTACCATGGCAGCTACATTCATAGCGGTTCCTCTGGGATGGATGCACATGAGAATACTCCCAATAGTTACTTTTCACCCAGTGGTCTTATCTACAGCTTCCAATGTCGTTCAAGATTCTACTGACAAATGCTTGCAAAAACGACTTCCTTTGGTGGTTGAACAGCCACCAGGTAACTGTAGGTCATCCATTTGTACTTACCCCTCCCTCAGCCATGGTGATCACGGATGCTTCCCTGATAGGATTGGGGGGGGGGGCTGTTTCAGGGAAAAGCTGTCCAAGGTGCTTGGTCAGAGATGGAATCCCATTTGCACATCAGTGTCCTAGAGTTGAGAGTGGTGTTTCTACCATTGCAGAACTTTCACGACTCTCTACATCGGGAGATGATTGCAATCCAGACAGACATGTCGGTGGTCTGGAATATCAACAAACAGGGGAACCAAGTCTTACCCCTTATGCTGAGAGGCCATGAGAATTTGGCAGTGGGCTGTATCCACCGGGTGCTGTTTGGTAGCAATGCACATCCTGGGGACATCCAACATGATAGCGGACAAACTGAGCAGAGCCATTCTGTTGCTCGACGAGTGGTCCCAAAAAGAACAAGTGGCAGAAATGATATTCCGCAGATGGGGCCAACCTTGCTGCAACCTTTTTGCATCTCCGATGAATTCCAAATGCAGAAGCCACTTTGCCATGTATCCTCCACCAGGGGACAGCCTAAGGGTTTCACTCGTACACGATTGATCCTCGGGTCTCCTTTATGCCTTTGCACCAACCTCTCTGATCCCCAGATTTTTACAGAAAGCCAAAAGCTTGGAAAGGACTGTTATTCTGATAGCCCCGTTTTGGCCTAGGCAGATATGGTTCCCCTTTCTTCAGCAATATCAAATGGAAGAACTTTAGGTTCTGGACCCAGTGCCAGACCTTCTGACACTCATTGGGAGTTCTTCACCCCTCTCTTCAGTCTCTCAAACTGACAGCTTGGCTGCTCCACTTCCCAACCTAGCCAGGTCATATAATTTTTCTTCCGTGATGCAACATATTTCAGTTTCTTCTCATAAAGTCTCCACCCGGAAACTGTACAACAGTAAATGGAAGCGGTTTGTTTATTGGGCTTCTCAACATGATATTGATCCCTATGTCGCTCCTATTTATAGTATTCTGGAGATGTCCTTCGTGTTTCACTGTTGCAGTCATTACATTTGGGTAATCTGCTGGCAGGTTGCCCTCAGTCGGCCTGAATTGCAAAGTCTTGGGTCCTGCGTCGGTTGCTGTCTTCTCTTCCATGACATCAGGTCATCAGGGGTATAAAACATGCAGCCGATGCCATTTTCTTTAGTCTTTCTTGCCGGGCGGTGCCCAAAGCAGAAGCATTTCACAAGTGCCAGTCAGCCGACTACTGAAATATTCGAGTCTGAGTTTCAGAACCGAAGTCTTCACTAAAGCGAAGTACCCGTTGAAACTTTTTCTTGCTTTTTACCGATGTCAGAAAAAGTTAATAATTGTATTACTTGTGGGAGGCAAATACCTGATAAGGATTTCCATTTATACTGTATTCCTTGCCTAGGCCCTGATCACAATGTGCCTGGCTGTCAGTTTTGTGTTAGATTTAACCAACGCACTATTAAGCGTCAGTATATTTTTGCATCAAAGTATTTTGGAAACTGATTTATCTACCCAGAAATGTCGGATAGCAGTCCGACTAATGGAGTACATAAAAAAACACAAAGAAAAGGACAGAGAAAGGCAGTCGAGATCCAAAACCGACGACAAAGCTTCTTCTAAGCCAGTCGCCGGTACTCAGTGAGGCGCTTTCGCAGCCCCTGATACCCACTACCTTTGAGTCGCAGGCCTCTACCGACACCCATGTGGAGTCCGGCATGCCGCAAGATACTCAAGATATTAGACGACGGATGTATCTCCCTCAGATGGGTCCAGAGCCGCTGAGCAGGCACCGGCTTCTGAGGGTGTATTCAGACTGACAGCTGCAAAACCAAAGACAAAAGCAACTTCTAAAACTAAAAAAAACGACACCTGAGCCACGTGCACAGGCCTCTATTTCTAAAAAACAGATTATCAAAATGGCTGAAGACCTTATTACCTTGATCAGGGGTACCCTTCCCCCTCCAGATAAGAGGCCTAGGCAAGACACTGATTATGAATCTTCAGATCAGGTTTCTATTTCTTCTGACTCCTCTTCTGATCAGGAATTATCTATACCTCGCTATGAGGATTCTGATGCTGAGGAGACCATGCCATCTGCATCTCCTCCTGAGGATTATTCATGTGGAGAAACCTTGCATACTTTGAGGGAGCATTTTCACTGGGAGAGTCAAGACTTCTCAGAATCAAAAGAAGAGGCTCAGGGATTTCCTTCTCCCTCAGCACAAGCCTTTAGCCATTCCCCCTGTTTTAGACATTGCAGATGATGTGTTTTCAGAGTCAAGCTTGACCCCTGACTCCTTACCTCCGGCTCCCAGTAAGCCTGACATATATTACAGGGTCCCTGACTCACGTAAATTTTTATTTAGAAACCCTGCTGCTGATCCTGAAACTATTTCACAGAGTCCAAAGGGGAGTTAAGGCCTCAACAGCAAAAAATCCTACCCCCTCTGACAGAGATTCAAGGGCACTAGACAGATGGGGAAAAAAGGTTTATACGTCTGCAACCTTGGCAATCAGAGCCTTAAACTGTCAATTTCATATGCTTAAGTACCAACAACATGTTATGGGATTGCTGAAACAGAAAATGATAATTTCAGAATGTGCAGAAAATAAAGAATTGCAAGAATTATTGCATGCAGCTGAACAAGTTGGAAAGCATACTTTGCAATGTGGTTTTGATTCCTTAGAGGCCCCCCCTGCAAGGCCGCAGTTACTGGATCTTTGATTAGGAGGCATGCCTGGTTAAAGGAACAAAATTTGCCTGATCATGTTAAAACTAAATTGCTCGATGCACCTTCACAGCATGATTCTCTGTTTGGTATTAAGGCAGAAGAGGTTTTAAATAAAATGGAAGACAAAGCTAAGTCTATGCAAACTGTTAAAGACTTCTTACAAGTGCAGCCACCAAGATTCAGTAGACACTGGTCTACAAAAAATTGGTCCTTTCCTGTGTCAGAGAGAGCTCAAAGGGTCAAATCCAGGCACCCTAAGGGTTCCAGATACCAGGCGCAAGATTCATACAGGTCAAAGCAATGGGGTGCTTCCACCTCCAAATCTGGAGGAGATAATGCTCAAACCTACAGAAAGCAATCCCAATGATTTCCCTCTGCCTACACCAAGCACTTATCTTTTGGCAGCACCCATAGGGGGAAAATTAGCACTTTTTGCTCAAAATTGGCAGTTAATAACCCAGGACAAGTGGGTACTAAACATCGTATCACAGGGATACAGATTCCACTTCAATACTCTGCCAATGGCACATGGTTGGCCAGATCTGCCAAAAAATCAATGGGCAGAGGCACAGAAACAGGTTACGTTCTTCATGGATAAGGGGCCATTCAGACAGTACCAGAACAGGAAAAAGGACAAGGTTTTTACTCAAGACTGTTCTTAGTACACAGAAAGGACAAGGCCTGGCGGCCAATACTGGATTTATCGATTTTGAACACATACCTGGACATTCCAAAATTCAAAATGCTGACTTTGCAGCAGCTTCTGCCCATGCTGGGCAAGAATGCTTGGCTGGTGACTTTAGACCTAAAAGAGGCATACCTGCATGTCCCAATAAGACAGTTGTACAGAAGATACTTCAGATTCAAGGCTGGCTTAATGCATTACCAATTCTCTGCACTGCCCTTTGGCTTATTTACTGCGCCTAGGGTCTTTACAAAGTGCCTGGCACCAGTAATGGCATTTTGCAGACAAAGACGTATACAAATATATCCTTCCTTGGACGACTGTCTCATTCAAGCAGAGAACAAGGACACTGTTCTTCGACACCTGGCGTTTGTGAAAAGGCTTCTAACATGCCTAGGGTACACAAACAAAAATAAATCACAACTGCTACCCTCTCAAAAAATAACATTCCTGGGTGCAAGCTTGGAAACAACTGCCCATATGGTTTACCTCACGCCAGACAAGCAAAGGCAACTGACTGCTTACTTCAAACTGATGGCAACAAAAACCCAGTCTTCTGCAAGGCAAATTCTGCAGGCTCTGGGCTTCATGGCATCCTGCATCCTACTAAATCCATATGCAAGACTGCATATGAGGAAACTTCAGTGGTACCTAAAAAGTTTATGCTGTCAACATTCACACAGTCTGGAAACAATGATTCCTCACATTCCCTGCCTGCAACAGGAGTTTCTATGGTGGGCAAAGGCATGTCACCAAAACATGGGACTGCCCTTCACTCTAGCCCCTGCCAGCCAAACCTTAACGGACACATCAGATTATGCCTGGAGGGGCCTACATGGCAGGAAGATGCATTCAGGGCTTATGGACACCAAAACAAATGCATCTTCATATCAACCTGAAAGAGATGCTAGCTGTTCAAAATGCCCTAACAGCCTTCAAGGACTCAATTCATCCAGGACAGCTACTGATAATGATGGACAACACCACAGTCATGTGGTATATAAACAAGCAAGGGGGCACACACTCGTACCCTCTTTGCAGATTAGCCATGGCACTGTGGGACACAGCTTTGATCTACCAAATACATCTTCAAGCTCAATTCCTGCCAGGAAGACAAAACACTCTGGCAGACGATTTAAGCAAAAACATTGCGGAACCTCACGAGTGGAAACTAAATCCACAAGTCTTCAGCATGATAACAGAGAAATGGGGGAGCCCAGACATAGATCTATTTGCCTCACCTCAAAATTATCAATTGAAAAGATTCTGCACAATGACTTACCACAAATCAGTTTACGCCTTTCCTCCTCTGCCTCTTCTACCCAAGGTCCTCCTAAATGTCAGACTAGAGAAGCCAAAGATATTAATTGCCCCGGACTGGCCCCGCCAGTACTGGTACCCAATCCTAAGGAACGTGGCTCAATACCCAGGTTGGACCTTGCCTTAAAGATCACAACTACTGTCCCAGCAAAACAATCAGATCCTGCACAATCAAGTACAGACTCTGAACCTGGCAGCATGGCTAATCATGTAATCACACAAACACCACCTCTCAGTAAAGCTGTGATAGATGTCATTTTGGAGCCAGGTGGCCTAGTACTAGAAAATCTTATGCTGACAAATGGAAGAGATTCTGTGCTTGGAATCCAGCAGAAGGAACTGATACAGCAGAACCAAATATTCCTCAGATATTACAATACTTAACTGAGATGCTTGACAAAGGCCTATCTTTCTCATCAATCAAAATCCATGCCTCTGCCATTTCGGCTCATTACAATACAGACCCACCAATCTTTTATCATCCTTTACTAAAGCAGTATCTTAGAGGAGCCAACAATTTAAGACCTCCTAGAAGATCACCATTACCTGCATGGGACCTCCGGTATGTGTTGGAAAAGCTCACCCTGCCTCCATTTGAACCAGCTGCTACCGCTGATCTAAAGTTCTTATGTAAAACAGCTCTGCTACTAGCCATTACTTCAGCAAGAAGAGTTTCAGAGCTACAGGCCCTCATGGCTGTAGATCTTTTTATCATATTTTACCCAGACAGGGTGTCTCTGAGGACAAATCCTACTTTTATGCCTAAGGTGGCTTCCAGTGTGGCTTTTAACCAAACAATTCATCTGCCAACTTTTTATCCAAATCCGCAGAACAAGGAGGAGAGAACTCTGCATTCCTTGGACGTACACAGACAGCAAAGATTCTACTTGAGCAGGACAAAAGCTCTAAGAAAAACTGAGCAATTACTAGTGTCATATGCTGCAGGATCAGAAGGAAAGGCTATTTCAAAGCAGACAGTTTCAAAGTGGATAAGCCACTGCATCCGTTTCTGCTACTTACACCATGGTAAACCTGTGCCCAAGGGCATTAGGTCTCATTCCACCAGAGCTGCAGCTACTTCAGCACCCTTTCTCAGAGGAGTACCAACCAAAGACATTCTAGAGGCTGCTACTTGGAGTTCTGTTCACACTTTTACAAAGCATTACCATTTGCCTCTCTACTCTAAGTCCAGGGCAGGCTTTGCCACTGCAGTGCTGCAAGGCCTTATAGCTGCACCTAATGCTGTTTAGCTCCAGCCTCCCAACCATAGCTTTGGGATTCTACCCAATGTAATGACTGCAACAGTGAAACACGAAGAACATAGTACAGTTGTGGTTATCTTTCCTTCTCTATCTTCTACAATCTATGTGGTGTATTTGCTTGTAGATGAAGGTAAAGTTTATATTGATGCATGTGTGTGTGTGTGTGTGTGTATATATATATATATATATGTATATATATATATATATATATATATATATATATCTATATATATATATATATATATATATATATATATATATATATATATATATATATATATATATATATATATATATATGTATATATATATATATATATATATGTATATATATATATATATATATATATATATATATATATATATATATATATATATATATATATATATATATATATATATATATATATATATATATATATATATATATATATATATATATATATATATATATATATATATATATATATATATATATATATATATATATATATATATATATATATATATATATATATATATATATATATATATATATATATATATATATATATATATATATTATATATATATATATATATATATATATATATATTATATATATATATATAATATATATATATATATATATATATAATATATATATATATATATATATATATAACATATATATATATATATATATATATATATATATATATATATATATATATATATATATATATATATATATATATATATATATATATATATATATATATATATATATATATATATATATATATATATATATATATATATATATATATATATATATATATATATATATATATATATATATAATATATATATATATATATATATATATATATATATATATATATATATATTATATATATATATATATATATATATATATATATATATATATATATATATATATATATATATATATATATATATATATATATATATATATATATATATAGATATATATAATAATTTTGCTACCTTTTTGGGGGCACCTGACATCGGGGGCAAGAAAAACTAAAGAAAATAGCGTCTGCTGCATGTTTTTATACCCCTGACGACCTGATGTCATGGAAGAGAAGACCGCAACCGACGCAGGACCCAAGACTTTGGAATTCAGGCCGACTGAGGGCAACCTGCCAGCAGATTACCCAAATGTAATGACTGCAACAGTGAATACACTCTAACATCTACATTTATGGTAAGTGTACACAACTGTACTTTCTTGACTACGCTTTTTCATGAAGGTGTGGCAGCTGCCACTATAAGGGTTCAATTGGCTGCAATATCCAACTTTCATTTAGGATGCGAAGGCTCTAATATTATGTCTCACAGATTATGTAAAGCCTTTCTGAAAGGGACTCATCACCTTAAGCCACCTCTCAAGACATCCAGTTACTCCCTGGAATCTAAATTTAGTACTATCTCAACGTATGCTTCCCCCTTTTGAGCCTGCATCATCTTGTCTTCTAAAGTTTCTTTCTTGGAAGACAATTTTCTTGGTGGCTATTACCTCGGCGCGTAGTGTTTCTGAACTACAAGCTCTTTCTATCAGACCTCCATATCCGGTCTTTCACCCCGACAGAGTCTCTCTCAGGACAAATCCTACCTTTCTTCCCAGGGTCTGCTCAAGGGCTACTTTGAACCAGTCTGTTGAGCTTCCCACTTTTTTTCAGACACCATTCTAATAAATTGGAGTACATGTTACATAAGCTTGATGCTCACAGACAGTTGAGGTTTTATTTGGACATAAAGGAATTTAGGAAATCGGATCAGCTCTTTGTTTCCCATGCGGACAATAAGAGAAGGGGTTTCCTCTATCTAAAGTTACATTGTCTAAATGGTTATCTGAATGTATAAAATTTATATATTTGTCAGCCAACCAACCCTTAGAACATGACGTGAAAGCTCATTCTACCAGGGCTGTCTCTACATCTTTGGCTCATGCAGCCCGTTTGCCTTTGGACACCATTTGTGCAGCTACTTGCTCCAAACCTCATATGTTTATCACTCACTACAAAGTGGACAGAGCCTTCAGGGACAGGGCTTCCTTTGGTTCCACTGTTCTCTGGAATGTACTCCCGTGAGCCATCCAGAATTAGGGTGCTTGGGATGCTACCCATGTGTAAGAACAAACCGTGAGATTGAACAACTTCACATAAAGAAGTTATGTTTTTACCATAACGTTCCATGTGAGTTGTTCATCTCACCTTTGTTCTTACACTCCCTCCCACCTTCTCCCTCCGGGTTCTTGAAGAGCGGGTATGACTGGTGACCTGATTGGTCTGACTAGTGTCCTTCACTCCAGCCAGAGTAACTCTTAGCTAATTGTAAATATGTGTATACATATGTGTATATTTTGCATATTGGTATGTTTAGTTGTATTCTTTCTTGCTGGGTTCAGCAAACTAGATCTGAGGTTAGTCAGAGTGCATCATGGGATAGGGACTGTGCCTCGAGCTACTCAAAGATCTTGAGCTTGGAAAGCAGCCGACTTGGAGCCGATGGATCGCCTCCGGACCCACGTGTAAGAACAAAGGCGAGATGAACAACTCACATGGAACATTATGGTAAGAACATAACTTCTTTTTATCTTACGTGGCCTCCTGCCCCTCAAGATGCCTCATCTCAGGGTCCTCAGCCAGACAGTGTCCGAGAAATACTCCAAGCCATCGGTTCCAAACTCAGAACAGACGAGACTTACTGAGAAACCTTCGGCTCTGTCAGCCTCCAGCACTGGCTCCAACAAAGCTAAGTCTCTGGTGGCTCCATCTGTGTCCTCTGAGTTGGTCCGGATCCATAACAGATTAAGGTCTCCCTCTTTGGAGCTCGCTACGCTGCACTCCACAATCTCCACTGCTGCACCCTGGAGCGGGCAGTCACCAGTCCTCTTCACACACCTCTCAGTCTTCCAGACTTTTGGATCACGACGTGGAGAGAGTGTGGTCAACAGGCTCCTCAAGTCACAGGAACTTGCTAAATTACTCTCGAGTCCAGCCCATAAGGATTTGGCTCCTTCGGCCCTCCCAGCTTCTCCATTGATTCCTCCTCCGACTCTCTTGAGCTCGGAGCCAGAGTGCATGGAAGTCGTGGTGGTGGATCCATCGGCACCGGTTTCTTCTCTCTTATCTGTTCCAACTAGCGCTCCAATTTCCTCAATGTCTCAATCCGTCGAGGGGTCTGGGCGCCAAAGCTGTCTCGCCTGCTTCAAGGGGGGAAGTGGCATCGGACCCTTGTCTGACACCGCTCTCCCTCTCGGAACTTCAGCGCAGGTGAAGACATCTTGGAAATCCTCAGAGGGGTGGCTGGAAGTCCCTAGCCCCTTCTGAGGATGAGTGCATATACCTGGACGCATTTAGTTCCTGACCCTCCACCTCTTGGGTGTCTCCACCTTTCGACCCACTTTTTTCAGTAGTGAGTCGAAAGGCGTGGAGCGCTTCAGAGACCATGTAACCTGTTCCAAGGAGACCTAACAAATTTATTACAGCTTGAAGATGTGTCCTTCCTCTCCAAGGGAGTCCCTGTTGATGCCATGGTGGTGGCAGCAGCCACCAAGAAGGAACTTGCGGAAACTTCATCTGTCCATCTGCCGAACAAAGAGTCTCGTACAATGGACAGGTATGGGAAGCGTATTTTTTTCTTCAGTGACTTTTACTCTCAGATCGCTGAATTACTTGTCACATTTCACATGACTTCAGAGGGCTGTCTTGAAGGAGCTAGGAGATACCCTGCAAGATCCTACAGCTGAGGGAGTTGCGAACATGGCAGCTTCCCAGCTTGCAACCTTGACTTCCGTGGTAAACTTCTCCATGAGGCACATTTCTTATGCGGCAGATGAAGCAAGTAGGGCAGCAGATACCGGAGTAGCCTTACGCAGACACTCCTGGATGCACCTTTATCAATTTGCGGAACCCTTTAAGTCTTCATTTACCAACACCCCCTTTGATGGCTCATCCTTGTTTGGGCCTCAGGTAAGAGACTCTCTCACCAGGTGTGAACAAGATGGCAAGACTCTCTCTGCCGTAGGGGTCCATTTTTCCACTCCAGCTAGACCCTATCTCAAGAGTCAGAAGAGTGGGAAGATGTGATTCCAGACATCCCAGGGATCTTAGCCTGGTGCACATGGTGATTTTTCCCCCAGTGGCAGAGGGGGAAACAATAATGGAAGATGCCACCCTCACGACAGAGGGAGTCCGCAACAGTAAAGCAACAGAGATACTTTCTCTGCCAGGCCCTTCCAGCACTCCTGAAGGGAGGCCCAGCTGTCCACCTCTGGAGGCAGTCAGGGGCAGACTATCACTGTACCCAGCAGCCTGGCAATCTATCACGAGGGAAGCATATGGGTACTGTTGATAATATTTAGGGGTTACAAAATTCCTTTTTCTCAGTCCTCCTCAAAAGAGAAACATTCTATCTCAGATGTTCCACCCAGTCTTCAGGATCATGCAATCCTAGAGGTTCAAAGATTGCTAGAAAACAAGAGCCATCCAGGAAGTCTCCAGAGACCAAATTGGATCCGGAACTTGCTCGAGGTTCTTTTTAGTTCCAAAGAAGACAGGGGGCTGGAGACCAATCTTGGATCTCAGCAAGGTAAATCAGTTGGTAAAAAAGACAAAGTTCCGGATGATGACAGTACAGTCCATTCTTCCCTTCTTGGGTCAGTACAATTGGATATGCTCCATAGATCTCCAGGATGCTTACTACCATATAAAAATGGACAGGCAATCCAGGAGATTCCTATGCTTCCAGCTGCGAGCCAGTCATTCTCAGTTCAGGGCCCTGCCCTTTGGTCTCACCACAGCCTCCGGGGTGTTCACCAAGTGTATGGTAGTGGTCACGACTCAACTGAGGCATCTAGGATTCCAGGTGTTTCCATGTCTAGATGACTGGCTCCTCACTGCTACCACCGAGCATCAGCTAATCAAGGCACGGGGACTACACAATCCAAACTTGTTCCCAGTTAGGCATCACAATAAGCTACGAAAAGTCTGCCTAGTCAGTCTATTACCTTTATAGGGGCAGACTTCGATACAAGACGGATGATAGCAAAACTGCCTCTAGACAGGGTGTCAACCATTCTTCAACAGGTTTCCTTTCTCATAAACAAAACGAGAGTTCAGGCAAGACAAGTCTTACAAGTAATGGGCTCAATGGCTGCAGCTATTATGCTAGTTCCTTTAGCACGCTTCCACATGCGGATTCTACAGTGGCTTCTCTTTGCTTAGTAGTCTTTCCAGGAATTGCCAGTATCACACATGATCTTGATCATGGAATCTTGCAAAAAAGGACCTACTATGGTGGCTGGTCTCCCCCAGGTGACTCTGGGTAGACCCTTTCTAGACCTGCATCCGGTAGCCACAGTGACCACGGACGCTTCCCAGATAGGGTGGGGGGGTGGGGGCATTATCTGGGACAGACTGTCTAAGGGACGTGATAACCTCATGAGTACCATCTGCACATCAGTGTTTTAGAGATGAGAGCGGTGCTTCTGGCATTGCAAACACTTCAGGACTTTCTACCTACAGGGACTATTGCAATCCAGACAGTATGTCAGTGGTATGGTACATCAACAAGCCGGGTGGAACCAGATCTTACCCCTTGTGTCGGGAGGCTCTTCGAGTTTGGCAATGGGCAATGTCTTCCCAACATTTTCTGATTGCAACACACATTCCTGGAAAATCCAGTGTGATACCAGACAAGCTCAGCAGGGCTATCTTCATGCCTCATGAGTGGTCCCTGAATAAAGAAGTTCAGGACTTGATTTTCCACAAATGGGGCCAGTCATGCTGCAATCTTTTTGCCACTCCCCTAAACAACAAATGCAGCAGCTACTTCGCCCTAGTTCCTCTTCTGGGGCAGTCACCCAGGGATTCACTTGTTCACGATTGGCCTCCGGGATTGCTATATGCTTTTCCACCCATCCCTCTCATTCCAAAGGTATTTCAGAAAGCAAAATCATTGGGTTGCAAACTCATCCTCATTGCTCCTTACTGGCCTCATCAGATATGGTTTCCGTTTCTTCGCCATCACCTTCAACTGCAGCCCAAAGACCTCAGAAAATCAGACTAATTATTCATATCCTTTGCCGATGATAAGCAAGGTTATCCAGTTTCTAAAGTGACATTATCAAAATGGCTGTCACACACATTCACTTATTCGTATGATTTTTATAAAAAGATGCTTCCAGGAAGACCCAGAGAACATTCAACCAGGGCCTTAGCCACCTCTGTTGCCTTCCAAGCTAAATTACCTTTAGATTCAATCTGTACAGCAGCAACATGGGCAAATCCTCATACCTTTATCTCTCTTTACAAAGTGGATGTGGCCTCCTGGAACAGGGCATCCTTTGGTTCCATGGTCCTGAAGAGGTTGTTCCAGTGAGTCACCCAAGAACCAGGTGCCAGCAAGAACGAAGGTGAGATGGGGCACCGTAACATAAAGAAGTTATGTACCTACCATAACGTTCCATGTTTGTTGTCCTTCATCCCGCCATCCTACTTGCGTCCTTCCCCCTTCCTGGAGGTTCAAGAGGAATTCTTTATTGGTTACACTGGCTGAGTTTTCTGCTGACATACCAGGTTAGTTGACCATACATTGTCTTTTCCTCTATCCTTCCTATCTTGATGTATAAGAGCTTAGTAAAAAAATTGTTTTTTTACTATATATGTCTAGTGTGGGCTATTACAAACTAAATATGGGTAGATGCCGCTAGGCATGTTGGGATAAGGGGTAGCCTTAAGCCAGTAAAAACTCTTGAGCTTTAGTAAATCGGCTGAGTCGGAGCTGAGGATTAGCTCCAAACCCAACCAGCAAGAAAGTAGGCGAGATGGACAACAAACGTGGACCGTTATGGTAGGTACATAACTTTTTTTTTCTGCGCACTTTTGTTTTCAAAATCACGTTAGCGTGCAAAGCACGTGAGTCCTCTGTTTGGTCCTCCTTCCTCCACAGCTGTAAAAGTGGTGGTGGTGGGGGGGGGGGCACTCCCTTCCCTTCGCCATATGGTTCCGGCTCTTATGCCAGTGCACTATCCCTGTAAACAAATGCCAATAAATAAGCTGATTTTTCCAGTAGAACAATGCAGATTGGGATTACCTGATTTGAAGAGGTATTTCTGAAACACAGTTAAGGCTGCTATACATAGCACAAGCAGAAAGCTGTAATTCAGAGAGAAAGAGATGATGATGAAACAGGAGGAAATCTCAGACAAGGAGAGACTGGGATTTTGGATGCAGATATTTAAAGAGAATAACAATAGTCATGCAGAATAATATATTCATAAAGGAGTTTCTGCTGGTAGGGATGACTGCAGTTAGGGATACAGACAACAGGCAAGAGGGGCTGGAATGTATTGGAAAAAACTGGCAAAGGAACCATGGTATTTGGGAGCAAGTAACTAGAGAGGGAAAGGTAATAGAATGGGAGGACTCCAAGAATTTATTTGGACTACAGGTTTGAGATTGCCTTCCCTATAAAAGATTGATATCAGTATAGGCAAAGAGAAAGAAATAGGGGTTCTTAAACAAAAGATCAGCAGTGGTAGAGTTTAGTAGACTAGAAACTGACATTAAAAAGGAATAATTAGAGCATATAAAAGATTGCATGGTAACTATAAAAATCAGAGGACGATAGAAAGGATTGGGAAGAGAGATTGGATAAGCAGTTCACAAAGAAACAATGGGGAATAAATGTATGTCTCCCAAATATGCAATGAAGTCTAAAAGATTTAGGATCTTTGCTTAGAAATGTTTACATAGATTTTTATACCCAAGTAGACTCCAAAGAATTTTTCCTCAGGTAGACAGCAAATGTTGGAGGTGTGATGGGGAAAGAGTTAATTGGGAACATATTTTCTGGGAGTGTAATGAGTTGGCAGATTTTAAAGATTCCCTGCAGACTACTGTATTGGAGATAACTGTGTGAGCAAATTGATGTAACTAGGGAAGCTATTTTTTGAGCTGTGATACGGAATCGGAATTGCTTAGACAAAGTAAAGTGTTACTGAGTCTAATTATGGTGGCTACCAAAAAAGTGATTACTAGAAAATGGAAATCAAAGTCTAAACCATCTGTACTAGAAGGAGTGAATGTAGTAACAGAGATAAAACAACTGGAATTGGGAACTTTAAAAAAGGGTAGGAGAAAATTACATAGGAAAAAATAAGAATTGTGGGAACAATATGTACAAGGGAGGAATTAGGTTTTAAAAAAAGCAGGACTTAAATGAGCTATGTAATGTTTGACTGACAATGATTGGGTAGATATAAGTGATGTAGAATTTTGTTAATGTGGTTTGTGATGTAAAGTACTTGCAGCTGGGTTTGTCAGTATGGTTTATTTTCATTTTTATAAATGTATGATTGTCAATGTCATAAGTGATTTGTCAAGGTCATAAGTGATTAATTGAGTAAAGATGTTTGTTTAAAAAAAAGAATTACACTTGCTGAGGGTAAAGAGGTTTTACAAAAAAGGATCTGTCACTTTAACAGAAGTGAGCCACATACAAGCAGTCACTGTTATCAAAATTTCAAAGACTGAACCTCTTAACAGCAGGCATTGCCATGTTCTAGCCATTGGGCAACCAAAACCAGTTAATGATTTGAACATCAGCCCTATAAAAGCATACACAGGTTCTTCTTTAACTATCTGAAATTGGTTAAATACAACAATAGAGGCTTGCAAAAAAAAGATGTGTGATTTTTAAACTAAGAAAAAAAGTCAACACTAACCTTGTAAATGCAGGCTCTGTATTGCTATAAAACTCATTTTTTTTTCCATAGTACTGATGGACCTGATGAAGCTTATGCAAAAGTGTTGCTTATTTTATTTGTGCTGTCTTCCTACAAATATAAGGATTTAAACATACTTTGGCAGGTTGTAGGAAATGTGCCTTTTTTACCTAAGCAAACACCTGATGCATTGTGAACTTAATGGGAGGGTTTATGAGAGGCTGATTTGATAAGCTGTCCTTGGGCAATTTGGAATATTCAAATAAGGGGCTCAACCCCCAAGCTCTTGGATTGGTCCACTTATTTCCCCCAGCTGTTCCTTTTCGACCACTCTGCACCCTTGGACCTTCCCTCTGTATTCTCAGAATGCATTTAAATAAATCTGTAACTAGTATAACATCTGAACAAGAATGCTTGTTCATCACCTCACTTCACTGGCTCGAATAAACTTTTTGGGAAAAAAATTGTACAAGGTATCATATTTCTCCTGCTGAGAGGGGGTTAGAAGCATTCTCCTAGATCTAAGCTAAGGTGATGTCTTCTAGGCTTTAAACTTGGTACTATCTTACCTTGGGTACTAGAGGGAGAGTGGATGTCCTCTTTCGATCGCCAGATCACCTACCTAAACATAAAGATATCAGAACCATTGAGAAGTTTTTCCTCTTCCTTGTTGAAACCAGTAATTTCCAAGTAAGCTATACCCTTCTGTCTCATCACAGCACCCAAGGTGTTTACTAAGTGCATGCCAGCAGTAACTGCTAATCTCTGGATGTTCTTCGTGTTTCACTGTTGCAGTCATCACATTTGGGTAATCTGCTGGCAGGTTGCCCTCAGTCGGCCTGAATATCAAAGTCTTGGGTCCTGCGTCGGTTGCGGTCTCCTCTTCCATGACGTCAGGGGTATAAAACATGCAGCCGATGCCATTTTCTTCAGACTTTTTTGCCGCGCGGTGCCCGAAGCACAAGCAGTTCGCAAGTGCCGGTCAGCCGACTCCTGAAATTTTCACATTCGAGTTTCAGAACTGAAGTCTTCAATTAAAGCTAAGTACCCCATTGGGGAAACGTTTTCTTGCTCCTTACCAATGTCAGTAAAAGTTAATAATTACATTACTTGTGGGAAGCGAATACCTCATAAGGAGTTTCATTTGTACTGTATTCCTTGCCTAGGCCCAGATCATAACGTGCCTTTCTGTCGGTTTTGTGCTAGATTTAACCAACGCACTATTAAGCGTCTGTATATCTTTGCTTCAAAATGTTTTGGAAACAGATTTAATTACCCTGAAATGTCATCGGATAACAATCAGACTACCGGAGTTCACAAAAAACGCAAAGAAAAGGAAAGACAGACTGTCGAGGTGCAAAACCGATGATGAAGCTTCTCCTAAGTCGGTCGTCGGTTCGCCGGTACTCAGTGAGGCGCTTTCGCAGCCCCTGATACCCGCTACTTTTGAGTCGCAGGCCTCTACCGAGACCCATGCAAAGTCTGGCATGTAGCGAGATTCTCAGAGTATTGTACCCGCGGATGTCTGTCCCTCGGATGGGTCTGGAGCAGCTGAGCAGGCACCGGCTTCTGAGGGTGTTTTCAGGCCTTAACATTTCTATATAAAACTGACGCCAGCTTCAAAAACAACTTCTAAGGATAAAAAACCGATGCATGAGCCCACATGCGCAGCCCCCTATGCCTAAAAAACAGATGATCAAAATGGCTGAAGACTTAATTACATTGATCAGGGGTTCCCAACCTCCTCCTGATAAGAGGCCTAGGCAAGACGCTGATTATGAATCTTCAGATCAGGTTTCTATTTCTTCTGATTCCTCTTCTGATCAGGAATTTTCTATACCACCCTATCAGGATTCAGATGCAGAAGAATTCATCCCATCTGCATCTCCTCCTGAAAATTATTCTTTTGGAGAAACCTTGCATACTTTAAGGGAACATTTTCATTGGGAGAGTCAGGATTTCTCGGAATCAAAAAATAGGCTTAGGGATTTCCTCCTCCTTCCTCAGTATAGGCCTTTGGGTTTACCTCCTGTAGTAGACATTGTTGTGTTTTCGGATTCAAGCATGGCTCTTGATTCCCTACCTCCAGCTCCTAGTAAGCCAGACAGATATTACAGAGTTCCTGACTCCCACAAACTTTTATTCAAAAATCCTGCTGCTGACCCTGAAACTATCTCACAGGGTCCCAAAGGTGTAAAGGCTTCTACAGCCAAGAATCCTACCCCCTCTGATAGAGATTCCAGGGTGCTGGATAGATGGGGAAAGAAGGTTTATATGTCTGCAACCTTGGCAATTAGGGCCTTAAACTGCCAGTTTCATATGCTTAAATATCAACAGCATGTTATGGGATTATTGAAACAGAAACTTATGTTGATTTCTGAATGTGTGGAAAATAAAGAATTACAGGAATTATTGCATGCAGCAGAACAGGTTGGAAAGCATACTTTGCAATGTGGTTTTGATTCCTTGGAGGCCTCTTGCAGTGCCGCAGTTACTGGATCTGTGATTAGAAGGCATGCCTGGCTCAAGGAGCAAAATCTGCCTGATCATGTTAAAGCTAAATTGTTGGATGCACCTTTACAGCATGATACTCTGTTTGGTAATAAGGCAGAAGAGGTTTTAAAGAAAATGGAAGACAAAGCTAAATCTATGCAAACTGTAAAAGATTTCTTACACGTGCAGCCACCCAGATTCAGTAGACACTGGCCTACAAAAAAATGGTCCTTTCCTGTGTCCGGCAGAGCCTCATGAGGCAAGTCCAGGTGCTCAAAAGGCTCTAGATACCAATCACAGGGTTCTTGCGTGTCAAAGCAATGGGGTGCCTCTACCTCCAAATCTGGAGGAAACAAAGCACAACCCTACAGTAAGCAGTCTCAATGACTTCCCTCTGCCATCACCAAGCACTTATCTTTTGGCAGCCCCCTTAGGGGGAAAATTAGCACTTCATGCTCAAAATTGGCAGTTAATAAATCAGGACAAGTGGGTATTGAACATGGTATCCCACGGGTTACATATTTCATTTCCATACCTTGCCAATTTCAAATGGTTGGCTAGATCTGCCACAAAATTAATGGGCAGAGGCACAGAAACAAGTTATGTCCCTCATGGATATGGGGGCTATTCAACCAGTACCAGAACAGGAAAAAGGGCAAGGGTTTTATTCAAGACTGCTCCTGGTACCCAGCAAAGACAATGCCTGACGCCCAATACTGGATTTATCGATTTTGAATACATTCTTGAACATCCAAATATTCAAAATGCTGGCTTTGCAACAACTTCTGCCCATGCTGGGCAAGAACGCTTGGTTGGTGACTCTAGACTGAAGAGGCATATCTGCATATCCCAATAAGTGAATCGTGCAGAAGATACCTCCGCTTTAAGGCTGGTTTTATGCATTACCAATTCTCTGCACTGCCCTTTGGCTTATCTACTGCGCCCAGGGTCTTTACAAAGTGCCTGGCACCAGTAATTACATTTTGCAGACAAAGAAGCATACAAATCTATCGTTACTTGGGCGACTGTCTCATTCAAGCAGAAAACAAGGACATTTTTCTTCAACATCTGGCATTTGTAAAAAGGCTTCTAACATGCCTGTGGTACACAATAAACAAAAAGAAATCACAAGTGGTACCTTCTCAGAAAATTACATTCCTGGGTGCAAGCTTGACTACAGCTGCTCAGATGGCTTACCTTATGCCAGGCAAGCAAAGGCAACTGACTCTTTACTTCAAACAGATGGCAACAAAAACCCAGTTATCTGCAAGACAAATTCTGCAGGCTTTGTGGTTCATGGCATCCTGCATTCTACTAATTCCATATGCAAGACCGCATATGAGGAAACTACAGTGGTAACTAAAACGTTTATGGAGTCAACATTGTCACAGTCTGGAAGCAATGATTCCTCTCATTCCCTGCCTGCAACAGGAGTTTCTTTGGTGGGCAGAGACATGTCACCAGAACATGGAACGGTCTTTCACTCTACCCCCTGCCTCCCAAACCCTAACTACAGACGCATCAGACTATGCTTTGGGAGCCCACCTGGTGGGGAGATGCATTCAGGGCATATGGAGCCCAAAACAAATGCATCTGCATATCAACCAGAAAGAGATGTTAGCTGTTCAGAATGCTCTGACAGCCTTCAAGGATTTACTTCATCCAGGACAACTATTGATAAAGACGGACAACACTACGGTTATGTGGTACATAAACAAGCAGGGGGTTGCACATTCCTACCCCCTTTGCATACCAGCCATGGCATTGTGGGACACGGCCCTGACTTACCAAGTACATCTTCAAGCTCAATTCCTGCCAAGAAAACAAAATACTCAGGCAGACGATCTAAGCAAAAATATTATGGACCCTCTCATATGAAAACTGGAACCACAAGTCTTCAGCATGATAACAGAGAAATGGGGGAGTCCAGACATAGATCTATTTGCCTCTCCCCAAAATTATCAACTGGACAAATTCTGCACAAGGACTTCTCACAGACGAGCATGGAAAGTGGATGCCCTGTCCTTCAGTTGGAAAAACCTGTCGGTCTATGCCTTTCCTCCTCAGCCTCTTCTCCCCAAGGTCTTACTAAAGGTCAGACGGGAAAAAACAAAAATGATCCTAATTGCCCCGGACTGGCCTTGCCAGCACTGGTACCCAATTCTAAGGAATATGTCTCAACTCCCTCCTTGGTACTTGCCTCAAATACCTCATCTACTGTCTCAGCAGAGCAATCAAATTTTGCACAATCAGCTCCAAACTCTGAACCTGGCAGTGTGGCTGATCATGTAACTATTCAAACACCTCTCAGTAAATCTGTGATAAATGTCATTTTGGAAGCCAGAAGGCCTAGTACTAGAAAATCTTATGCTGATAAATGGAAGAGATTCTGTGCTTGGAACCAAGCACAAGGAAACAGACACAACAAAGCCAAATATTCCTCAGATTTTACAATACTTGACTGAGATGCTTGACAAGGGCCTATCTTTTTCATCAAGAAAAATCCATGCCTTTGCCATCTCGGCTCATTACAGCACAGAGCCTCCCATCTTTTCTCATCCTCTGCTAAAACAGTATCTTAGAGGGGCCAAAAATTTAAGGCCTCCCAGAAGATCACCAACTCCTGCATGGGACCTCAATTTTTTGCTGGAAAAGCTCACCCTACCTCTTTTTGAACCAGCAGCTACTGCAGATATAAAGTTTCTATCTTGGAAAACAGCTTTCCTTCTGGTAATTGCTTCAGCAAGAAGGGTTTCAGAACTACAGACCCTCATGGCTGTGGAGCCTTTTATTACATTTCATCCAGACAGGGTGTCCCTCGGGACCAATCCTTCCTTTATGCCTAAGGTGGTATCCAGTGTGGCTCTTAACCAAACTATTCACCTGCCAACTTTTTACCCAAATCCGCAGAACAAGGGGAGCGGATTCTGCATTTCTTCGACGTACACAGACAAATAAGATTCTACTTAAACAGGACCAAATCTCTAAGAAAGTCTGAGCAACTACTGGTGGCATTTGCTGCAGGATCAGAGAGGAAGACTATTTCAAATCAGACTATTTCAAAGTGGATAAGCCACTGCATTCGTTTCTGCTACTTGCATCATGGTAAACCGGTACCCAAAGAAATCAGGTCACATTCCACCAGGGCTGCATCTACCTCAGCAGCTTTTCTCAGAGGAGTTCCAACCAAAGACATTCTAGAAGCTGCTACTTGGAGCTCTGTTCATACATTTACAAAGCATTATCATTTGCCTTTCTTCTCTAAGTCCAGAGCAGGCTTTGCCACTGCAGTTCTGTAGGGCCTTATAGCCGCTCCTAATGCTATTTAGCTCCATCCTCCCATCCATATCTTTGGGATTCTATCCAAATGTAATGATTGCAACAGTGAAACACAAAGAACATAGTACAGTTGTGTACACTTACCATAAATGTAGATGTTCGAGTGTATTCACTGCTGCAGTCTGGGTTACCCACCCGCCATCCCCCTTTTTTCTAGAACTTCTCTTTCCTTCACTATATTCTACAGCCTTTGTGGTGTATTTACTTTTAGATGAAGGTAAAGTTTATGTTGTTGCAATTGCATTTTTTTTTTTCTCCCCATTTGGGGGGCACTTGACATTTGGGGCAAGAAAAACTGAAGAAAATGGTGTCGGCTGCATGTTTTATACCCCTGAAGTCATGGAAGAGGAGACCGCAACCAACGCAGGACCCAAGACTTTGATATTCAGGCCGACTGAGGGCAACCTGCCAGCAGATTACCCAAATGTAATGACTGCAACAGTGAATACATTCGAACATCTACATTTATGGTAAGTGTACACAACTGTACTTTAGCTTTGGACAGCTGGTATATAGCTAACAATCCAAGTCTCTCACCAAGACGAGATTATTTGTTGCAGTTATGTACATCTTTAGGAGTAGCAGTCAACTTACTAAAGTCAGATCTGAAGTTACTTCAGACATTTGCATTTATAAGATGCCACTTGGATACTAAACTAACAGCTGGAAGTCACTCAGCAGACAGAATATCCCCTCCTCCCCACCTAGTACATGATTTAGCTAGATTTGTACATCAAAACATGCCACTGGCAGTGTGTTGCTATTATGTATATATGTATTTTCTTTGCTTAATGGCAGTAACTCTGTACGTGCTGCATCTTGCCAGATATCAGTTCTACAGTGGAAATATAGTACAGTGGTCACAGCTACATGATCAGTTTTCTCAGAAAATCCAAATTTCCAGATCTTGATGCAGTTATCTGCAATGGTGGCTTCATCCACAGAACTTGTTACTGTCCCATTTCTTACATAGCTGTCACCATGGAAGCATCCGCCTTGGAGTAGGAATGGGGGGCATTGTCTGAGACACTGTCCATGGAATGTGGACACAAGTGATGAGCTGAATTGTACATTAGTGTCCTGGAGATGATGATCCTCCTAGCATTTCATGCTTTTCAGGAATGATTCCCCACGGTGTAGTAGCCAATATGGTCTCTGGCCATAGGATGGTACATTAATCAGCAAGAAAGGAGGGAGCCAGGACCTATCCCATCAGGAAAAATTGAGGGTTTGGGAACGGGCTATCAATTCACAGCACTTTCTAGTAACAATGAACATCCCTAGACAAGTCAACGTTTCAGTGAACAAACTAATTAAATGTCTTTTAATAACTCATGAGTGGTCCCTAAACATGCCTGCATCAATGATTTTCCACTGCTGTTGGAAGCCTTGTAATCTTTTTGCCTCATTCTGCAACACTAAATACAGAAATGTCATTCTCTAATCTCTCCATAGGGTCAGACTCCCAGGAATACTCTTGTCTGTCCTTGGCCTCTTGGTTTCCTTTGTGCCTTTCACCCACTTGTCTTGATCACTCAGAAAGCTATGTTGTTCAAGACCAAGGTCATTCTCAATAGTCCCATTTTGTCCATGTTTCATTTGGATCCCATTTGTGTTGCATCATTCGTGATATGTCCTTATCCAGACACTCACCTATGATTCCTATCTCACACATCAGGCAAATCTCATTCGACCATGCTATCCCTCGTACTGACCACGCTTTGTCTCCACTTGCCATAATGGTGAGGGATGCAGAATTCTCACCAAGGTTGATACAGCTGCTAGCAACATCCCAGAAACCTTCTGCCAGAAATCCTAGCTAAGTGGCCATAGGTTTGCTCCTGTGGGCTAGAAAACAAGGGCTAGTCCAGTTCTAACAGTTCTCTTGTCAGAGTTCTTCGAGAAGGATTGTAGCTTTTCAACAGTTTGTTTGCATTGCATCTGTCTTGGACCTACCTTCATTCACTGAAAACCTTGTTAAAGTTGGGTGCTGTTTCAAGAGCCAGGACCTTTTCAAGGCTTGGCTACCTCTAGTTAATTATTTGTGCGAGTTGTTGCCTTCTGCTCTTTCTCCCTTAAGGTTCATGTGTTGGTCATCTTGTCATGTCTGCCTTTGGAGCCTCCACTTTCTGCCCATCCTCAAATCTAGCAGTTTTCAGAAGGGCTTTCACGTATCCATCCACCTAGAAAACGAATGGCTTTACCTTGGGATCTTAGCTTTGTGCTGGAAAAGCTTGCTTTTTTCAGTTTGAACTGGCTGATTTGAAGTGATTAGCATGGGAAGGGGTTGCTTTAATCATTACTCTGATGTCTGCTAAGAGAGTATCTGAGTTAAAAGCTGTTATGGTGAGTCAACCCTACCTTATTTTCCACAAGGATATGGTTTATTTCAGAATATATCCTCCTTATGTGCCTAAAATGATTCCATAATTTACCGAGGTAGTCTTATTTATTTTTATCTCTTTTCCTGAACCCCAAAACAAAGGAGAAAAAATTCTTCCTGTTCTGAATGTCCACAGGTGGCACGGATACTGCCTGGACAGAACTCACTCCTTCAGGAAAGCTGATTAGCTCTTTGCCGTCTATGAAGGTAACTAGAAAGCACAACCACTGTTAAAGTAAACAATTTCTAGAGTGTTGCTCATGCTATTTCTTTTTGCTGTTCTCACCATAACAAGCAACTTCCAAGCAGGGGTACGATCCATTCCACCAGGTTTTGACGGCTTTCTGTAAAGGTGTAGGTGGACTCAAAGTATTGTAATGGCCACAGTGTTGTCCTCTGTGCACTCTTTTACAGAGGATTACAAACCATATTCCTTTTCCAGGTCCAGAACAGACTTAGCTTGGACCATTCTCCAGGGACTCCTGGGTATTATTTTTTTTTCCTCTTCCTCTTTTGTTCTAAGTTGTGATAGTGTACCTATATTGCTCAGGCTACTGCAGCAGTGATCTAACTTTGAACTAAGTACAGTTGTGTAAATAAATTTATCGTAACAGTAGATAGTAAGACAGGTGTCCTCTTGCAGGTAAGATGCATTATAAATGCTACTGCAGCAGTGATTTACTGTATTTGATCAGTTATTGATGGCAAGTATACTAACACAACTGTACCTCCCTTTGTCATATATTACTACTACATTCAGATATTTTGGCTTCTTGTTGCATTTCTAAGGACTGTAATTCTAATGCTCAATAACAAGAGAGCAATTGGGGGAAATGTATGCCAGGTGTAATGCTTCAGAACGTTTGAGTATCCCCACAACACACACACTAAAGTACAGCAATGATGAGATAGTATGTATGAATAGCACGGATGATAGAGGCACAGACTCCTTTACAAAGTTGGAATACCTTTTGCCCCCCCCCCCCCCCACACACACACACACAAACAGTTCAGTGACATTACAGTGAGGGTTAACATTCACTAGATTCGTTGTGCAAGTGGACTTTCTTTTTTGAAGTAAGTAATCAGTTGCTAGCCTGTCACTTATGGTGAGCCAGAGATTTTATCCCTGTGATTCTGTTACTTAAACTTTAAGTAAATACAAATCAGCTTTTGGTCAGTAATGCTTACTCAGAATGTAATACACCCACTGAATCAGTTCCTCTCTCTCTCTCTCTGTATATATATATATATATATATATATATATATATATATATATACACACACACACACCTATATATGTGCACTAATCAGCTGATGGTCTTAAGTGTAATTTACAATACAACACTAAAACATTTTTCTCTAACATGAAAAAGACTGAATGAAATATAAAAAAAAAACTGTATACATGTGAAAACAGTAATAGACTAAATATACCCAGTAAAATTTTATAAAATCAGTTTAAAACACAGTAAAAAACATAACGTATTTAGGTTCTGAGTAATTTACATATGTATATTAATGTCCAACAGTAATACATTTTTGTGTTTAGGCTGACAAATATTTCTCTGCCCTGAATTTTAATAATGGCACCAGGGATAGACAGTCATTAATTCCAGGGAAATGGGTGACATCTAGTTTAATTTGCCAACTCAGCTCTTTTAAATCCAACTTTTCTCTCCACCTATGCCGTCTAGGATCAACAGGAACATTTTTCAATATAGTAAACAAAAATTGCTTAAAGCCACTACAACAGGCAGAATGTCTCTACAAAGCATTGTTTGGCTTTTTATTAAGTATCTCATATTGCTGTTCATATGGCCTTTTCTTTAGCTGCCTTTCCGTTTTCCCTTCCTGTGAGTGGATGATGGACTTTGCTGCATTTTACAGCGGCAGTACTAGATGGCCTTATATACATTTACACTGGCTAAACATTCCACATTTTTGGGTACCTTTACTATTTTTCTTTGTCCTTGTCACCATTAGATTAGCTAAAGAAAAGGCCATATGAGCACCAGTATGAGATGGCCAGTAAAAATCCAAACGATGCTTTGTATAGACATTCTGCCTGCTGTAGTGGCTTTAAGCAATTTTTGTTTATTATATTGGAAAATATTCATGTTGGTGGAAAGACGAGTTGTAATTAAGAGGTGAGTTGGCAAATTAAACTAGATGCAAACCATTTCCCTGGAATTAATTACTGACTATCCCTGGTGCCATTATTAAAATTCAGGTCTGAGAAATATTAGGCTAAACACACAAAAATGTATTATTGTTTATGCTGGAAGTTCCACTATTGTTGGGCATTAAATATACATATGTAAATATACAGTACTCAGAACCTAAATAAGTTATGTATTTTATTGTGTTTTATAAAGTTTTACTGGATATATTTATTTAGTCATTATTATAGTTTCTCATAGGTATACAGTTTTTTTATATTTTATTCTGTCTTTTTCATGTCAGAGAAAAAAATGAGCTGTTGATGTTAATCTTCTTTCCATTCATCACTGATGGGTTCGGTTCTGATCCCTCTGAACTGAGTTGGCCTATTACTAAGCTCATGTCAGCCAAAAAAACTCTTGAGCTAAGTCTCTACCCAAAATGCTCTTCTCCCTGTTACCTCAGATCTCGTTTGCTGCATACTGCATTTCAGCCGAGCTCTCAACTAAGTGAAATCTTTTTTGATATTTGTGTAAAAGTTTTTGGATATATTCATATTTTACTAAACCTTTAGTATTACTAGTGTCTTTTCATAAGTCTAACCATATTCTTTCCACTCTACCTATTGTTACCGTTGGTAATCTTAAGTACCATTGTTGGTACGGCCTTTTCCCCTACCCTTATGGTATTTCTTCAGTACCATAGTTGGTATTGTCTTTTCTTGCTTAACCTGTTAGCTTTTATCTTTATTCAGGTGTTTCTCTTTCTTCTCTTTATACAGTGTGTTGTTAAATTGGTGGGGGGTTTTTTTTGTGATTTTCTGAATTTTTTTGAACGGAGTGACTTCATTATTGTTAGATTATACAGTTAGTTGTGGTGTCCTTTTCTATTAAGATGTCTGATAAGAAGAGTACCTCTGGCTTTAAGCATTGTACTTCTTGTTATGGGCAAGATGTTCTTCGTGTTTCACTGTTGCAGTCATAACTGTAGAGTACTCCTGCCGGCAGGCAGCCCGAGGTCGGCCAGAATATCAAAGTCTGGGTCCGGCGTCGGCCGTTTCAGCAAGTACCCTGACGTCAGAACGCATGGGTATAAAGCTGACAGCCGACGCCATCTTCTCCAGTCTTTCTTGCCATGCGGTGCAAAGCAGTTCGCTAGTTGTTGGTTGGCGTTTTCAAGACAACGTGGTGTGATTGTCGTCGGTCCGAAGTTTTCTACTTTTCTTCTCAAAGCTAAGTACCCCGTTGGGGAAACCTTTTTCTTGCTCCTCCGATGTCAGAGAAAGTTAATAATTGTGTATCGTGTAGAAAACAAATACCTCATAAAGATTTCCACTCTTACTGTCTACCTTGCTTAGGCCCTGACCACGACGTTTCTTGCTGTCGGTTCTGTGCCAGGTTTAATTCTCGCACTATCAAGCGTAGGTACGATTGGGCCTTGAATTACTTCGGTAGACTATTTAATTATAGGATGTCGTCAGATACTTTACCGACTACCGAAATACAGAAGAAACGCAAAGACAAGGACAGGCCTCCGAAGTCCAAACAGGATACTTTGCAGCCGGAGCCAGCTTCGGGTTCGGTGGTCATCAGTGAGGCGCTTTTGCAGCCCCTGTCGTCCGCCACTTCAGAACCGATGGCCGACACGGACTCCCATGGGGAGCCATCTAGGCCTAGTAATTTGTCTGCTGCAGGGCCTTCTGACGTCGCTCCTTCAGATGGGTCCGGAACCGCTGTGCAGGTACCGGCTTCTGAGGGGGTCTTCAGGCCTTCACATATTACTGTTTCCCACAAAGACAAAGGCTAAGTCAAAGACTCCTGTTAAACCCAGACTTTCTGCTCAAGCTTCTTCGGATTCAGCTCCTAAGACCCAGAAGCAATTACTACAGATGGCTGAGGATTTATTAACTATGATTAGGGGCTCTCACCCTCCTCCTGACAAAAGGCCTAGACAGGATATCCCTTATGATTCCTCTGATCAGGCTTCTGTATCTTCTGTTTCTTCCTCTGATCAGGATTACTCTTTTCCTCCTTATGAGGATTCGGATGCAGAGGATTCTGTTCCCTCTGCCTCTCCCCCTGAAGATTTCTCTCTTGGGGAAACCTTGCATGAGATGAGGGAGCATCTTCATTGGGAAGGTCAGAATTATTCTGCTTCCAAAAAGAGGCTTAGGGAATTTCTTCTTCTCCCTCAACATAGGCCTTTAGCTATTCCTCCTGTACTTGACATTGTGGACGATGCCTTCTCTGAAGCTAACTTGAATCCTGATTCCATGCCTCCTGCTCCTTCTAAGCCTGATAGATTTTACAGGGTCCCTGATTCCCATCAATTCTTATTTAAGAACCCTTCTGCTGATCCTGAAACTATTTCGCAGGGTTCCAAGGCTGCTAAGGCCGCCTCCTCTAAGAATCCTATCCCCTCTGAAAAGGATTCTCGTGCCTTGGACAGGTGGGGCAAAAAGGTTTATACTTCAGCTACCCTTTCTATTAGAGCTTTAAATTGCCAGTTTCACATGTTTAAGTATCAACAGTTTCTTTTATCTGTTTTAAAACAAAGGCTTTCTACCTTTCCTGCATGTGCTGAGGACAAGGAATTACAGGATGTGTTGCATGCAACTGAACAAGTTAGCAAACATAGTGGTTTTGATGCCTTAGAGGCTTCCTGCAGGGCTGCTGCCTCTGGTACTGTTATCAGGAGACATGCTTGGCTTCGTGAGCAGAATTTACCTGAACAAGTTAAGGCTAAATTGCTAGAGATGCCCCTGTTCAGCATGATGTCTTAATTGGATCTAAGGCTGAGGAGGTTATTAAAAAGATGGAAGAAAAAGCCAAGTCTATACAGACTGTAAAAGATTTTTTGCAAGTACAGCCTCCTAGATTTTCTAGAAATTGGCCCTCCAAAAATTGATCTTTTCCCACTTCTGACAGGCCTCAAAGGGGAAGATATAGACGCTCCAGAGGTCGGGCGCAGGCTCAGGCCTCCTACAGATCTAGACAGTGGACTGCTTCTTCACCTAGAAGGGGAGAAGACAGACCTCAAACCCAAAGAAAGCAGACCCAATGACACCCTCTGTTGGGCTACAGGTCTTCCTTCCCTGGATGCCCCTCTCGGAGGAAAACTTTCTCTTTTTTACCAGAATTGGACTCACATTACCCAGGACAAATGGGTGTTGGACGTGATTTTGAAAGGCTACAGATTCCACTTTCACACTCTGTCAAGGCCTTCCGGCTGGCCAGATCTGCCAAAACATCAATGGACAGAGGCTTTAAATCAAGTGGACGCTTTATTAGCCTTAAGAGCCATAGAACCTGTTCCACCTCTAGAGGTGGGGAAAGGTTTTTACTCAAGACTTTTTCTGGTCCCAAGAAAACAAAACTCCTGGAGACCTATTCTGGACCTCTCAATATTAAACACCTTTTTGGAAATTCCAAAATTCAAGATGCTTACACTTCAACTTCTCCCAATGCTCTCACAAAATGCTTGGATGGTAACAATGGACTTAAAAGAGGCTTACTTACATGTCCCCATAAGGCAACAATGCAGAAAGTACCTCAGATTCAAGGCAGGCTCGAGACACTTCCAATTCTCTGTACTGCCATTTGGCTTATCTACTGCACCCAGAGTTTTTACCAAATGCCTGGCTCCAGTAGTAGCTTACTGCAGACTTCAGGGGATTCAGATTTACCCCTATCTGGACGACTGTCTAATTCAGGCAGACAGCAAAGACCTTTTACTTCAACACCTGCATTTTGTTCGATGTCTTCTCCTACTACTGGGTTTCTCAGTGAACACAAAAAAGTCACATTTGATTCCTTCTCAACGAATGACCTTTTTGGGAGCTCTTCTAGACACAAATTTACAGATGGCCTTCCTTACTCCAGAAAAACAGTTACAGCTGGCTTCAATCTTCAAGACCTTGGCAACATTGACTCGGCTCACTGCAAGGGAAATTCCTGCAGGCTTTGGGCTACATGGCCTCTTGCATCCTGTTGATTCCAAATGCGAGGCTTCACATGAGGAAACTTCAATGGTACCTAAAGAGTGTATGGTCTCAGCATTGCCACAGTCTGGATACAATGATTCCACTGATTCCCTGCCTCCAGAAGGAATTCCTTTGGTGGTCCAGGGCGTGTGTTTTGAACGAAGGGAAGCCCTTTCGTCTTCCTCAACCTCTACTCAGATCATAACCACGGACGCCTCGGATTATGCTTGGGGAGCTCATTTTCTAGACAAATGCCAACAGGGCTCTTGGACAAACAAACACCTGCTATGGCACATCAACTTGAAAGAAATGTTAGCAGTCCAAAATGCTCTTCTAGCCTTCCAGACTCTTTTGAAGCCAGGACCTCTGCTAATTCGAACAGACAATACCACAGTCATGTGGTACATAAACAAGCAAGGGGGCTCTCACTCTTACCCCCTTTGCAGACTTGCCATGACTTTATGGGACTCAGCCCTAAATTTGAATCTGGATCTTCAGGCACAGTTCATTCCAGGAAATCAGAATCTCTTAGCATACAGTCTTAAGCAGAAACATTTTGGATCCTCACGAATGGATGTTGGACCCCAACTTATTCAGCAAGATAACTGCAGTTTGGGGCTGTCCTCAGATAGATTTGTTTGCATCCCATCTCAACCATCAGTTGCCTCTCTTTTGCACCAGGTCCTTCCACAAGACAGCTTGGAAAGTGGATGCCCTGTCCTTCAGCTGGAGGAATCTTTCGGGATATGCCTTCCCTCCTCTTCCTCTTCTGCCTTGGGTATTGCTAAAGATAAAGCTGGACAAACCCAGACTGATCATTTTGATAGCTCCAAATTGGCCTTGTCAGTTTTGGTACCCAACTCTACTGCACCTTTGCTTGGAACCCCCTTGGAGTCTTCCTCTGACCCATTCTCTACTGTCCCAGCATCAGGGTCAGGTATTTCACTCTCAAATCAAGACTCTCTGCCTGGCAGCTTCGCTCATCAAAGGCAATTGATTCCTTCTTCTCTTCCTAAACAAGTTTTGGATATTCTTTTGGAAGCTAGGCGTCCTAGTACAAGGAAATCTTATGCTTCTAAATGGAAAAGATTTTGTATTTGGATGCAGGATCGTGGCTCTGAGCCTTTAATACCTGATATTCCCTCTCTTTTACTTTATCTCTCAGACCTTTTGATTAAAGGTCTTTCCTTTTCTTCCATTAAAATTCATGCTTCTGCTATTTCGGCTCATTTCAATTGTGATCCTCCCATTTTTTCCCACCAGCTGGTTAGACAATTTCTGAGAGGAGCTAAAAATATAAGACCTCCTAGATCTCCTCCTGTCCCTCCTTGATCTCAACTATGTCTTGGAGAAGCTTACTTTGCCTCCTTTTGAGCCTGCTGCCTCTGCGGATATTAAGTTCTTATCCTGGAAGACAGCTATGTTGTTGGCCTTGACTTCTGCCAGAAGGGTATCTGAGTTACAAACCCTCATGGTCGTGGAACCATACCTCATCTTCCATCAGGACAGAGTTTCCTTGAAGACCAATCCTACTTTTATGCCTAAGGTAGTTTCTAGAGTGGCTCTAAATCAGACTATTCACCTTCCTACCTTTTTCCCAAAACTCCAAAATAAGGGGGAAAGGATTTTGCATTCAGTGGACGTGCACAGGCAACTACGTTTTTACCTGGACAAAACCAAAGATTTCAGAAAATCAGATCAATTGCTTATCTCATTTGCTTCCAGTTCTCTAGGTAAAGCTATTTCTAAGCAAACTATTTCCAAATGGATTGCTCATGGAATAAGATATTGTTACTCTCTTTATGGAAAACAGATTCCAGGTACTGTCAGGACTGATTCTACTAGAGCAGCTGCCACTTTGTTTCTCAGAGGAGTTCCTACCAAGGACATTCTGGAGGCTGCCACTTGGAGCTCTGTGCATATCTTTTCCAAGCACTATAACCTCCCTTTGTACTCTAAGTCTAGGGCAGGCTTTGCCTATGCTGTTTTGCAGGGTCTTCTAGCTGCTCCTTCTTCTTCATAACCTCCTCCCGTGTTCTCAGCTTTGGGATTCTACCCTACAGTTATGACTGCAACAGTGAAACACGAAGAACATAGTACAGTTGTGTATACCTACCATAAATGTAGATATTCGAGTGTCTTCACTGTTGCAGTCAGTGTTTCCCTCCCTCCAGACCCCTCTTGTTTCTTTTTGCTTACTTTGTTTCCTTTTCCAAGACTTTTCTGGTGTATTTGTGTTTCCCTTGGGACACCTTTTGGTTTTATGGGGGCTTCTGACATCAGGGGCAAGAAAGGCTGGAGAAGATGGCGTCAGCTGTCAGCTTTATACCCATGCGTTCTGACGTCAGGGTACTTGCAGAAACAGCCGACGCCGGACACAGCCTTTGATATTCTGGCCGACCTCGGGCTGCCTGCCGGCAGGAGTACCCTACAGTTATGACTGCAACAGTGAAGACACTCGAACATCTACATTTATGGTAGGTATACACAACTGTACTTTACCTAATAGTGACTCGCATGATGACTGTGTATACTGTTTGGGAGTGGCCCACCTTTTGATGCAGCCTCCATGTGATATTTATCAAAGTTTCAGCCGACGCACTCTTAATGAGCGCAAAAATAAACTCATTCTGAAAGGGTTACTCAAGTCTCCCTTCTCAGAGGCCATTTCTGTGATGGAGGTCTCAACTCCTCTTTCTAAGGACAAAAAGAGATCCCATTCTTTTCTTTCTTCACCATCGGGTGATCAGAGCAAACTTGGGAAATCTAAGGTCCCCAGGTTATCATCGGAGCATAAATCTGCCTCTTCGGCACCGACCATCTCAAAACCTTCGATGCCGATGCCTGTTTTAGCACGTGCCCTGCCTCCGCCACCAATCATTGATCTTACTATATGCCTATTTCGACTTTGGCATCTGTAGCTACTTTGGTTCAGGGCACACCTTCAACTTTAGTTTCCATTTTGAAACAGACCGTTTTAGCTCCGAGTGCCACTTCGGCACCAAGCGTTGTACCGACCTCACTGGATCTGATCCCTTTGCTTCCGGTCTCGAAACTAGAGACTTCAGTGCAGGCAGACCTTGCACCACAGACCTGATACTCTCCCTCTGTAGACCCGTTTCTGGGTCAAGCGTATAGCCCATTTCTCGAACGTCCTAACTTCCCGTCTGGAGTATCCACTAGATCCACCAGGAGCCTTTCGGAACACTGCATGGTGCGTCTTGTGGACCAGCTGTTGGTAGCCAGGGGGATTCCCTCACTTTCTAAAACTCATCCACCTGCTGGAATTGGGTTGCCTTATACATGGACTCCATCTTACACTCCTCCTTCGACCATCTCGGTTCCGAAGCCCTCTGCTCAGACATCCTTCTTGGAACCTGTCACCTCAGCGCCTACGGTGTACCTCACTCAGGCTCCAAGTTTGTCCCTTTGGTCTTTGATTCCTGCAGGACCGATCCTTCCTCGATCTGGGGATTGGGGGATGGCCGCGTCAGCCTGGGGTACTGTGCCAATTTTCTCCTCTGTTCTCTCCTTGGTGCCGATGGCTGCGTCCACACCAATTCTGCTTGAGGCTCCACCCATGGGGGCGGGTCCATTGGAGCAGGGTGTGACCCTGGTCCCGAGGTTGTCTTTCTCTGTTCCAGGCTCCCATCCCTCTTTGGGATGGCCTGCCTTCCACGCAATGGAGAGGGCTCTTGCTTCTGGTAGCTCTCCCATGATGTCTGAACCCTAGTTTTTGCCTCAGCTGCAGCTGTCAGACCACCCACCCGGGACACCGGGCAGAGAAGCTGCAGGGCACCCCTGTTCAGGGTACCCATTCTTCCGAGTGCTCCTCAGAGACCCCCACTGAGGGGCCCCCTCGAAAGAAGACGTGCAAAAGGAAGCATGTGGACTCGCCTGAGTCCTTAACGGAGAACACTTATTATGATGACGGTGAAGGGGTCCCCACAGTCACCTCCTGATGTCAAAGCAGAGAGGTGACTGGAAGCCCTCCAACCTTTCATCTGAAGAGTCTGTGTTCTTGCAGGCTTTTCGTGCCCGGCCGTCTGCCTCTTGGGTGACCCTGCCTGCCGATGAGCTTGTCCAGCTCGTCATGCAGTGCACGTGGAAGAACCCTGATTCCATTAAGGTGATCCACCAGGGGCCAGACAAAATTCTGTTCACTCCTGTTGAGAATCCGCATTGGTCCATGGGGTTACCCGTTGATGATATGGTGGTGGCGGAGGCCACGAAAAAGGACTTGGCTGAGGAAAATCCCGCTGTCCACCCACCCAACAGGGAGTCCCGGGTGGTGGAGAGACTTGGGAAGCGTGTTTTTGCATCAGGCACCTTTTTTATATGCTCCCTGAATTATTTGGCACACTTTACAAGGCTCCAGAGAGGGACTTGATATCTGAACTCTCTGGGATACTCACAGGACAGTTGTCTGACGAGGTCAGGAACAAAGGGGCCTCACAGTTAGCAACCCTGGAATCAATATCCAACTCATCCATGAGGATATTCTTACACGCGACTGAAGGCGTGGCTAGAGCAGCGGGTTCGGGCATTATGACACGCCATGCATGGATGCGCTTCTGTGACCTCACGAACCCCTTCATGTCTTCCTTTCTGAACACTCCCATCGAAACTTCATCCCTCTTTGGCTCCAAAGTGAAGGACATGCTAACCATTTGCGAGCAAGATGAAAAAACCCTGTCTGCCGTAGGCCTATGGTTTTCCAACCCTCAACATATCTTCTCCAGGAATCTGAGGAGTGGGAAATTGTGGCATAAGAAATCTCAGGGTCCTTTCCATGCTGTACATGGTGATATCCCTGAAGCAGAGGGGGTAACAATTCTGGAAGACGCCCCTATAGAGGCAGAGAAGGTCCTCACAACCAAGGCTCCAGGGACTCCTCCTCTGGACAGCCTAATCCGCGCTCCTGAGGAGGCCCGATTGCTTACCTCTGGAAGCAGTCTGGGGGTTGTTTCTCTGTGCACCAAGCTGCCTGGCACTCTGTCAAAACCGATTGTTGGATGCAGAATATTGTCACCAGAGGTTACACCATTCCCCTTTCTTGTCAGCCAAAATTTCCAAGAAAACGTCCTGATGTTCCACCCAGTCAAAGGGAAGAAGCCGCTTCAGAGATTATAAAGCTGGATATGGTGTTGGTTCCAATCGCTTTAGGGACATCGTAAGTAAAAATTGGGTAATATTGGTAGAAGATGGACAAATCAGAGATATAGTGGGTAACAGGCCCACTTTTATATACAAAAAAGGTAAAAACATCAAAAATATTTTAGAATCTAATGGTGACAACAAGTAGAAGAAAGAAAAAAATAGTAAAGGCACCCAAAAATGTGGAATGTATAGCCAGTGTAAATATATATTAGGCCATTCAGTACTGCAGCTGCAGAATGCAGCAAAGTATGTCATCTTCTCACAGGAAGGGAATTGTCTATCTAAGGGGGTGTGTATTTGCTGTGTGCATGTCCTGCCCCACATTTTACGCAGGGAAAACAGAAAGGCAGCTAAAGAAAAGGCCATATAAGCAACAATATGAGGTGGCTAGTAAAAATCCAAACAATGCTTTGTATAGACATTCTGCCTGTTGTAGTCGCTTTAAGCAATTTTTGTTTACTATATTGGAAAATGTTCTTGATCCTAGCAGGGGTTGGTGGAAAGACAAGTTGGAATTAAAAGAGCTGTGTTGGCAAATTAAACTAGATGCAACCCATTTCCCTGGAATAAATGACTGCCTATCGCTGGTGCCATTATTAAAATTTAGGGCAAAGAAATATTAGGCTAAACACACAATTATGTGGTGGTGTTTATGCTGGAAGTTCCACTATTGTTGGACATTAAATATGCATATGTAAATATACATTACTCAGAACCCAAATAAGCTATGTATTTTATTGTGTTTTATACTGTGGTTTTATAAAGTTTTACTGGGTATATTTATTTAGTCGTCATTACTGTTTCTCATATTTATACAGTTTTTATATTTTATTCAGCCTTTTTCATGTCAGAGAAAAAATGTTTCAGCGATTTGTTTTTTAAACTTCATTTCAGGTGTTTTCATTTTTTCACAGTTAAACTAGATTAAGCCTATCAGCCAGTGCACACGTGTGTACATATATAATATAGGAACTGATTCAGTGGGGCTATAATATTCTGAAGAAGTCTTATGAAAAGCTGATTTGTATTCACTTAAAGCTTAAACGTTTTCTCCTTGGTTTATGGCTCCTGAGCAGTCCGTTTCACCTGGGAATATATTTTGGTTATTAGTTCTGTTCTTACTGGTTCCTCGTTTGACTTGTGATTCTGTTACTTGCTTGATCTGCATATGACATTTTAAATGGTTTAAAGTATTTTTGGGTGTTGGTACATACTTGGCAAAAAAGACACATTGTCATGATTGTGAATTAATTTGTGATAGTCATATGGATAATCCTAGTATTTTTCCATTTCCACATGTTCACGGGTAGGCTGACAGCAACCTTCTAGCTAGTTTGCTCACGTTCTTTTCACTTTCTTTGATGAAGGTCACAGTGGCAAACTAAGCAGGCAGGACATACTTCTCCTGACAAATGTCATAACGTTCTGGAGACTTCCAAGCATTCTCAGGTCAGCATGGAAATAATGCTGTTGCTCTGTATCAAGTACTAGGTCTGCCCGTGGGCCTCCATCAAGTGGCCACACCCAGAAACATTCGTGAGCGCTACCAGCAAGGCATTCTTAAGTTATCTGAACCACTGCAATTAGTGCTTTTCATTTTGAGGTCTGCTCACTTGACTTGAATATCCAGGATAGGTCAAGAAGAACATGCCCATTGATTCTGATGAGAAGCTGTTTTGGGCTGCTTGTTCCTACATTGCTACCAGCAGCATGTGACCTAAGGGGATGGGGGCCATAGACTGGTCGTTAACCAGAGCTTCATCTTAACTCTGGTTCCACTTCATCTGGTGGCTTTTCATAATCTGCAACATTACAGCTTCTGCCATAGTCTTACTGTCATGTTCCAGCTTGCTATCATTTGCCATCGCCCATATGAATAACCTTGCACCCTTTACATTTCCTTGTTATTTATATCCTTCCATATCCCTCTTCATATTTATGATGATCTGTGTACTCTTATCAGCTCAGTAGTACTCCATATTACCTTAACAGCATGGGCACTAAGCTTTATTCCTGACCTAGTCCATGTCTTGTGGTGCTAATCCTCCTCCTCCTGCTTGTCTTTTCATCAAGTACCTTTTCACTTAAATCACCACACTGTCTACACTTCCACAACATCTTATTATTTGGACAACTCCAGGTCCCCTCTTATACTAACAGTGTCTACTTTTTCATGTTGCATCTCTGCCTGCAGTTCCGTCATTTATCTTTCATGACTTCTTAGTATTGCACATTAAAGCAGTTATATTTTAGGCTTATTGCACATCATGCTTTTGTATTTTAAGTGTATTAATCATTAATTCCCTGTAGACTGTACCAGTGTAGAGGCCGTGAAAGAACCTACCAGCTCTTCCTCGAGGGAATAGCAGACATCCGACTCAGGTTTAGGGGGAACCATGGCTTGTTGTGACTGAAGGCTCGTGTGGCATTACCCAGATTATAGTATGAGAGGATGTCCCTACCAACATTGTGGAGTGTAGACCTGACGTCAGGCCCATCCACCTTTCACCAAATGGAGGTTCCCAAAAAGAAAAAAATCAAGACTAAGCATGTTTCCCCAGTTCCTCAGGAACAACCACCGGATTGGCAGGCCTTTTCCAAGGCCTGTTCAATGCAAAATGGCCCTGAGACAAACCTCCGCTCTCTCTCCATTCTTCTGCACTCCTTCCTTTACCCCTCAAAAGAGGACTTCTGAGGAGTTTTCCTCCGATGAGGAATCCTCTGGGGACGAATAATTGGCTTGTTCAGTCCCGATTTTTTTCCCCTTTGGTTATGCCTCCCCAGAAGAGGATTCCAATGGCACTGATTCCTCGAGGGAGGATATCTGACTTGGGAAAACAATTCTTAAGATGAGGGAGTTCCTCAAGTGTGATTGTTGTCATGTTTCTGACATCCAGAAAAGATACTGTAACCTGCTATAGAAGGACTCCCCTTCCCCATCTGCCATACCTCCTGTTCCGCCAGCCTTCCTAGATGCCTTTACTGCTGATTCTAAATGCCAAGATTATTAACCTCCAGCCCCCAAAAAGCCATAAAGATTTTATAAAGTGCCGAAGGACTCCATATTCCTATTCAGGTGTCCCTCTGCAGACCCAGCTACTATCTCAGTATCTGCAGACAAGAAATCCAAGAAATGCTACCTTCCACTTCTCTGCTTCCCTCAGATAACGAAAGCAAGGTCAGAGAGAGAATAGGAAAAAAGTACTACACTTCAGGTACTCTTTTCTTCAGGGCCATTAACTATCAGACCCATATGGCCAAATATTCTTTGGCCCTTCTTTTGGACACTGGCAAATTACGCTCTGGGCTTCCAGACTCTTCCCACTAAGGGTAAGGTTACCTCCATCCTTAACCCCCTCAGCTCAGGTTACATGGCATTCCATAAAGTGTAGCTATGATGCCATGGAGGGAGTCATTTTAAAGCAGCTGCTTCTGGGTCAGTCCTGAGGAGATACTCTTGGCTCAGGCTCCAAACTTTGCCTGATGACATTAAGGCAAAAATCATGGATGCCCCCTGGACAACAAGGCATTTTTGGTATCTGTGTTGCAGAACTCTTCAAGTCTCTTCAGGAGACGGTCAAGGAGCTGCAAGACCTGAAGCATATTTTTATTTCCCTGCTGCCCAGGTTTCAAAGGAACTACCCTGCCAAGCCCAACATTCCAAAGATAAGAGAAGACTCTAGGGAATGATTTTCCTCCAAATCAACCACTTTTACTCCCACACAGAAACAGCCATTTCTGGCCAAGCCAGGTAGTCTGTGACTACCCACCTCCCGAGCCTTTAACACCTCTGTCTCAGTCTCTCTCGCTCTCCCTGCTTGGAAACAGATAACTCGGGAAAATTGGGTCCTATCCATCATCCTGTAAGGTACTTTATGGTGTGGAAGACTCCTCCCCCCTTGAGGGATATTTCGCAACCTCCAAAGGAACAACTGGAACTCTTTCCCCAAGTCATTTCCAACCTCCTTTCTCAGGGAACTGTTCAGGTAGTGCTGCCCTCTCAAGAAGGAAAAGAGTTCTACTCCTGGATGTTCCTGGTACCCAGGAAGGATGGTCCTTGGAGACCCGTTCTAAACCTTTCCCATCTAAATACCTTTCTGAAGTTTCCCACCTTTCGTATGTTAACCCTGCCCCCACCCTTCTTCCTCTCATTCTTTCTCAGCTTTCATGATGTGATTGGTCATCAAGGATGCCTATCAGGAAGTTTCTTTACTTTGCTATTGTTTCCTCACATTTTCAGTTCTGTGCCTTGCCTTTTGGATTGTCTACAGTCCCAAGGGTCTTCACAAAATGCTTAGCTCCTGTCATAGCTTTCTGCAGATACAGATCATACAGATCTTCCCTTATCTAGAGGACCTTTTTCTCCAGAGTCAGACTCCAGACACCCTTCAGGAGAGCCTCACCTTCATGTCATCTCTGTTGCAAAGTCTAGGGTTCGCAATCAGTTATCAGAAATCTTCCCTGGTCCCTTCCCAAGACCACGTCTTTCTTGGCTGCAGTATCCAGACAGGATGTTGGCTTCCTTACCTCCAGAAAACATCCTGTCCCTCACCTCCTACTTCCAGAACCTCTTGCCTTCCCAGTCCCTGACCATCAGGGAATTTCTTTGCCTCCTAGAGTTCATGGCTTCCACTATTCCCATGCTCCCTCTAGCCAGGTTGCACATGAAGTTCCAGTGGTTTTTGAGAACAGTGTGGGTACAACACTCCCACCCTCTGGAGTTTATCCCACTCCTGCCTTGTCTGAAGGAGGAATTACACTGGTGGATCCAACAGGTGGCAAAGAACCAAGTCTTACCCTTCCAACCACCTCCTCCCACCCAGTTGTTCACGGATGCCTCAGACATGGAATGGGGAGCAATTCTTGACTCATGGAGGATCAGAGATGTCTGGTGTCCAGCTCAGAAATGGGAGCACATCAATATAAGGGAGGTGAGGGCCCTGATCATCCCGCTACAAATCTTCAAGCCTCTTCATTCCCCTGGGTTTTGAGATGGTTTATAGAAAATACCATGGTTCTCTGGTATGTCAACAAACAGTGAGGAACAAAGTCCTACCTCCTCTGTAGACTAATTCCCAGGCCTGCAGAGTCAACTTTCCCTCCAGGCAGTTTACATTCCCTCGACATCGGATGTGATGACAGAGACAATGAAAGCAGGTCCATGACCCAATCCCATGAATGGATGTTACACAGGGATGTGTGTCTGGATATGGTCCATTGATGGGGTATACCTCGGGTAAATCTTTTCACCTCCCCCATGAACAAACAACTTCCCAAGTTTTGTGCCAGGGTTCCAGATCCCTTGGCATGGAAGGTGGATGCCCCATCTTTCCCTTGGAAGGAGATTATTCTTTATGCATCCCCCCTTCCCACTTCAAAAGGTCCTGTTGAAAATCCTACAGGAGCAACCAGAAATCTTGCTGGTGACTGCTTTTTGGCCAAGACAGCATTGGTTCCCCCTTCTGCATTTAGTCAAGGGCAATCACCCCAAGTTACCCCAAAGAATGAACCTACTCGCACAAGGCAAGGGAACTTTAGTGCATCAACAGATGGCAACTCTACAATTGACTGTCTGGGTTATAGGGTTTTGATTCCCTTCAGACACCTTTTTTTTCTGAGGGCGTGCTACAAGTTATGCAGGAGACCAGAAAACCCACAACTAGGAAATCCTATGTTTCCAAATGGAAATGTTTTTCCATCTAGTGTCTTACAAAGGATTTACAACTGCTGCTTGTCCCAGTGGTTCTGTCCTACCTGTGTGAATTACTGAGGAGTGGACTGTCATACTCCTCATTAAAGGCGCATCCTACTGCTGTCTCTGCTTGTCTGCCTATATCTCCCCATTTAGGTTGGAAGTTAAACTCTTCTTAAAAGGCATCTTACAGATTAGAACTCCAAGGAAACCAGTCCCTTCTCCTTGGGATCTGAACTTTGTCTTGGAAAAACTTGCCCAGGCCCCTTTTGAGCCAGCAAGTTCTGATTTTCCAACACTGCACCTGGATCCTCGTGGCCATTAATTCTGCCAGAAGAGTGTCTGAGTTACAGGATCCCATGGCCTTTTCTCCCTTCACATTTTTTTTTCCCACAGGGATAGGGTGTCCCTACGCACGCACTAACCTTTCCTTTGTGCCCAAGGTGAGTAATGAGTTATCTCTGTCAGTCAGTCTTCCAACCTTTTTCCATTCTCCTCAGTCCTGTATTGAGAGGATCCTACACACTTCAGATGTGCACAGGCAACTCTGATATAAATTGGATAAGACCAGACCAATTTTAAAATCTGACTGCCCGTTTGTTTCCTGTCATACAAAGATCCTGGGCCATCCTGTTTCCATGCAGAATTTCCACTTGGATTTTCAAAACTGTTTCCTTCTGCTATGTAGCTTATGGAAAGAATCTACCCTCACCTATTAGGCACATTCCTCTAGAGCAGTGTCTTCCTCCAGTGCATTCTTTAAAGGCTTGGACACTTGCTTTATTCTGTAGGCAGCTACCTGGTCTTCTCTTCATACCTTCACAAAACATTACAAGTTAGATGGCATTTCCAGGTGCAGAGCAGGTTTTGCCATGGCTGTACTGCATGAGTTTGTGGAGAATGTCTCTGCCACCCCCCCCCCCCCCATTCTTCCTCTGCATGAGCTTTGGTATTCTCCCTCTTGTTGTGAATACTGCAGCATATGAATAGAAGGACATAGAATAGTTGTGTAATATCTTACCATAACCATAGATGTCCTTCTCTTCTATATGTTGCAGTATTACTTCCCCCCCCCCGAATGCGTGCCTGGCTTCTGTTGGCATGTTTTCCTCTCCTTGGACCAGGCTGGTGCTTTTTGCAGAATTCAGTTCTGAGGTTTGGTATGTGCTGACATCTGCTTTATACCCGACGTTACTTTATGACTGTATGTTTGATACCATGTGGCGTCACACGTACCTCACAGTAACAATAGACTTTGGGGTACTTGTGTATTATCACAACCGCATTCCAAACAGCAAATGGCTTATTTCCAAGCCATTTAGTTTTGTCTCTCTAATGATGTCTTAGTGTTGAAACAGCATTTTATTTGAAGGATGCTTCATGCTTCTTTCAGTTTTGCTGTCTTCATAGTGTTTACATAAGTACCCTTATTACTAAAGCAGAAATAAACCGAAATTTAATTTTCAGTTTCTACTGATGTACAGGTACAAATGCTGCTTGTGTATCCATGATAAACACTATGAAGACAGCAAAACTGTAGGAAGCATGAAGCAACCTTCAAATAAAATGTTTCAAAAGTAAAGCATCATTAGAGAGAGAGAGAGAGAGAGAAAACTAAACAGGATGGTTTTACATCAGCCAAGGATTGGGACTGTCTGATGTCATTCTTAACATCACAGGGTGAAGCACAGACCAGTAACATTGCAATTACTTTGATGGCAGAAACATTATCTGACAGGCCTGTCATACCTCTCAACTGTCTAGATTTTTGCAGAATGTCCAGGATTATGCCTCGTATTTTTGGTCCGTTCCTCTTAAAAACTAATGTTTTTCTGGCAAATCAGTGTGGAATGCTGTCACTAAATCATGACATACATTTGCATTTCAGACTTTATTTCCCCCAGAAAATGCATGATAACACAAGTCCTGTTATTCTAGCAAACTTCTAAGAGCAATATTTAAAACCCTTGCCTATTTTGGCTCATTTGTTCACTACATGTCTCAGCAAGAGTACGGCTTGGAAATGAGCCATTTGCCTGTTGGGAATGTGGTTGTGATAATACGCAAGTACCGACTTTGGTATACTGGCCGAACGTACCGGCGGACTCCCTCATGTTAAAAATGCTGAACCATATAGAAAAGAAGGACATCTATGGTAAAATTTTGCACAACTGTTCTCTCCTAGCACATCAGTCTCCACTAGAAATGAACACTAGGAATTCACAGAATCTCTTGTTTCTGTTTTCATTACCTGCCTCCATGCTGAGATAGTGTGCGCATGCGTGTGTGTGTAGTGAGCAAACCCCGTACTGTTACTGCAACTGTTTTGAGTCCATGACCTGTTCAGTCCCAAACCATCCTAAGATGAGATAACTTAGTGCCCTACCCCCTCCCCAGTTTAAACTACACTTGGCTATGCGATCATTTTAGCCTACTGACTCTTAACATTGTTCTGATTTCAGAAATGCAGTAGTAAATTTATAACAACTAAAACTGTCTGCTGCCTTAATTCTCCATGCTGTTATGTATTCCTGATCCAGTTTTAGTTGAAGGCAGATAGTGTTAATGGATACTAGAAAATGTTTAGCAATCAGGAGTGTTGTACTGGTGACAGCTGACCCCCCCCCCCACCACAACCATACTCCGTAATTCTACATGTACTGTTTTATCCTTCACCTACTTATAGTAGCCATAACTAATTTTTTTCTATCTGTAGGTTGAAACGTATCTAAAATGTTAGTTGTAGCCCTTCAGACTGAGGCTAATTTCATTTTAGGTAAGTACGCTCGAGGTGCTAATGAGTGTATGTTGCTGGCCACACACAAGTTAGTTGTTCAATAGTCCCATCTAATGATGATATTTCCCCAGTAGAAGCATTTACAGAGTTGTTGATTAAAGCAGCTGCCCCAAGTGTTTTGCCTTTGAAGGTATTTTTTTGATATTTCCCAAACCTTGCAATGTTATATTAACATCAGTTACTTTGCAGACTGGGATCGGATTCAGACGATCGACTCCCTGTTGCGGAAAGGAGGGTTTAAGGCTCCAATTACTTCAGAGTTCAGGAAAACAATCAAACTAACGAGGTAAGGGCAAGGTCCTGGACCACCATTCTGATCCCCTATTAGTGTCACACTTAATGTTTGTTACAAGTCACAGGTTATGTAAGACTTGTTAATGTGTTCATCTTATTCTTGTGTATGGGTATGAGATTTGGCAGAAGGTAAGGTCACAAAAGCAGACATGCAATGCATGAGTTTTTAAAAATGCAAAAAAAAAACAAATTTTTTTTAGAAGTTGATATGATACAGTTTAGTGTGTGTGATTTAATTATTCCTCAACAAAGTCATCCACCTAGTATAGTCAGTTTTGATTTATCCAAATGTTTATAGTTTTTTAATATCATGACAGGAGTAAACTTGGCTCATTGTTATAAATTTCATATGCAGACTGTCAACCATAAGATAAAACTGTCAGCCAGGTGTGTCTGTATCTGCAGCTTCTTCCTATAGATTTGAATCAGCATGTATGCAGTCCCCAATCTTGAACCGTCATCTTATGGTTAAAATTATCTCTCATTGTCCATTCATGTGCCAAATCTTGATCAATGTGATTTGGCCAGGGAGCATGTAGACTTGCATCTGAAATTGAAGTCCTTCCAGTTTTCTCAACCCTCACTGTTTACTGTTAGTTATTTTTTTTAGTACTTTGTTTTCTGTTTTTGTACACTTCTGGGTGGTTTCCTTACCCACTCCTTTCGGAAATACTTCTGATAATATAAGCAAGGGAGTCATCTTGGATTTCTTTTCTTCACAGTTTACAATGTTCGTCTGTTCTGATCTGATGACATCAGCAAATACGTATGCACTCCCATTATTGCAGAACTACCCATGCAGGCATTTTCAAGGGGGGCCTGTGCCTCTTTCAGACCAAGGGATATATAATTTTTCCTCACACTGTTTTTGTAGTGCATCATTTGATAAGCTTTGAAGCATCCCGTTTGTTTTCCTCTCCAATTGATCCAACACTTTGAGCTGGTCACTTATGCTAGATTTGTAGTTTAGAACTAGGAGGGCAAGTTGAACTTTAGTCCTGGATGTCAAGGCAGTTTTCAGTATTAGTTTGTCATTTGAAATGCTCCTTACTAAGCTTTGTTCTCATTTGTTCTTGTATTGCTGACTTATCTGTTCCTTGATGTTTAGACTGTCTCTCTTGTTCCACTTCTTTTATATCCTGTGCTAGGGTGATGTATCTTATTGCTTCAGTTGCTTTTGCACAAGAATAACAATATTTTTCAATGTTAAGTTGTCAACTTGCCTTCATTCTTGCTGGATGGGTACGGAGCCGATCCTCGGCTCTGACTCTGCTTATACCAAAGCTCGAGAGCTATTTTTACCGGCTCGAGGTAACCCTGTATCCCACAATGCTAGGCGCTAACTACCCAGATCTTGTTTGCAGCTTAGCTGCGAGGTTGCGTTTTTGCTGACTCTCTGGTAAATTTTCAAAAAAACAGCTTTTCGGGTAAGGTTTTTCCCTTTTATTTTCAGGGTTAGTGTTCGTTATTTCCCCTTTTCACCCTCTTAGAGTAACCCACTTTGTATAGTCCCCTTTTGGGTCTATTTTCTATCCCCTCGGCCCTTCCTTCCCCTTATATAACTAGGCCTTAGGGCCAAGTTAGTTTTTGGGTAATTTGTTCAAGTTAGTTTTAGTTTTAGTCTTAGTCTTTGGTGTGGTGAAGTGACTGGACTAGGTTTTTTCTTTACTGTGTGTGTGTGTGTGTGTGTGTGTGTGTGTGTGTGTGTGTGTGTGTGTGTGTGTGTGTGTGTGTGTGTGTGTTTGGGTGTATTCCACCATTATGTCTAAGGAGTCCAAGGTCTCAGGCTTCAAGAAGTGCTGTCAGAAAATGTCTCTGACAAACGGTCACACTTCTTGTGTGTATTGCCTAGGCCCTCTGCACCTGCAGGACTCTTGTTCCGTCTGCCATGCATTCAGTCCTAGCGTCCTGCAGGAATGCAGAAACAAATTGATTTTTGAGAGGCTTATTGAAGCCTGAAGGCTCCCCGGCCAAGTCCTCGTCGGGCAAGCCTTCTAAGCCCACTAAATCGTCTGCTCCGAGTTTAGAGCCTCTGACCAGTGGTGCTACTTCTGCTTCGGCTCCGGCTGGAGCAGACGCTTCAAAAACTCAGTCGGCTCCGATAGTTTTGTCGGAACCGACTTTGACCCGTAAGCGCTCCAGGTCCCCCTCTTTGGAGTCGGTCCATTCGGCTCCGAGATCTCCTTTGCTTTTGGAGCGCAGTCACCGGTCCCATTCCTCTCGGTCTTCCAGGCTTTCGGACCATGACCTAGAGAGGGTGGTTAGCAGACTCCTTAAGTCGCAGGCACTGGCCCAGATGCTTCATAGCCTTTCTCAACAGACAGTGGCTATCCCCATTCCATCATCGATTCCTCCTCCGACTCTTCCCCTGAGTTCGGAGCCGGAGTTTGTGGGAGCCGGGACCGTCGACACATTGGAGCCGATACCACCCATTTTGGCTCCATCGTCGGCTCAGATTTCTTCTATGGTACCATCCTTGGAGGGATCCGGACGCCGTGACTCCCTCGTCGGTTCTGAGGGGGCGAGTGGCATCGGACCCTTGTCTGACCCCGTTCTCCCTCTCAGAGCCTCGGCGCAGGTGAGTTCGGCTCCGACATCGGCCTTGGAGCCATCCCTCTCTGTGCCGGAAGGGGTCCTTATCTCTTCGGAGCGGGGACCTTCTTCTCTGCCTGATAGGGGTGCTTTCGAGGTCATGAGGAGTGTGCTGGCCCCTGTTCCTTGGTCGGCTCCCTCAGCTCCTCCCACTGTAGTGCCTGCTACGGTCTCTACCCATCCTCTCGACCCTGACCGCAGAGATCCTACACCTCAGGGGCCCCCATTGGGAGCATCCTCCTCTTCTGAGGCCTCCCCTGATCCATCAGGGGAGCCCCCTCGGAAGAGGAAATGTAAGAGGAAGCATCTGGACTCCCCTGAGTCCATCACATCTGATACCGACTTGGATGAGTCGGAAGGGTCCCCAAGATTCCCCTCTGAGGATTTCTCCTTCTCTGACATCCTTGCGATCCTCAAGCAGAGGGGGAACTGGTCTACCCTCAATCCTTCCGAGGATGAGTCGGTCTACCTAGAGGCATTTGGTTCTTGCCCTTCCACCTCCTGGGTGTCTCCGCCCTTTGACCCCCTTATGGAAGTGGTGGCCAGGAAGGCATGGGCGGCCCCTGACTCGATGGAACCTACCCCGCAGAGGCCTTCAAAATTTATCACAGCCCCTGCTGATAAATGGTTTTTGACCAAGGGTGTCCCTGTTGATGCCATGGTGGTGGCAGCAGCCACTAAGAAGGAACTGGCTGATCCTTCGGTACCTATCCATCCTCCTAATAAGGAATCTAGGACCATGGATGTGTACGGCAAGCGGATATTTTCTTCAGCGACCTTTACCATGCGGTCGCTGAATTACTTATGTCATTTCACCCATCTTCAAAGAGACTTGCTCAAAGAAATGGGTGACACTCTACCAGATCCAACAGCTGCGGGGTCTCAGGACAAAATCATCTCCCAGCTGGCAACCCTAAACTCGATTGTTAACTCCTCCATGCGGCTTATTTCTTATGCGGCCGATGGGGCGAGTAGGGCTGCAGGCACAGGTGTGGCTTTAAGACGACATGCCTGGATGCGGCTTTGTAACTTTGCTGACCCCTTTAAGGCGTCCTTCACCAACTCTCCCTTTGATGGTTCGGCGTTGTTTCGACCTCAGGTGAAGGATACTTTGACCAGATGCGAACAAGACGGCAAGACTCTCTCTGCCATGGGAGTCCGTTTTTCCACCCCATCCAGACCATACCCCAAAGGTCAGAAGGGTGGAAAAATGTGGTTCTGCAAACCACAGGGAGTTGCGCCGGACGCACAAGGTGAGTTCCCCTCTAGAGGCGGGGGGGGGGCAACAATAGACGCCGCCCCAGGGGCAGAGGGGGTCCGCAGAATCAGGGTAGCAGAGAAGCTGTCTCTGGCCAACCCTTCCAGCATCCCTGAGAAGCTGCCCGACTGTCCATCTTCGGAGGCAGTCGGGGGGAAGATTATCACTGTACCCAAAAGCCTGGCTTTCCCTTACCGAAGACACATGGGTTTGGTCGATCATATCCGAGGGTTACAAAATTCCCTTTGTCCACACCCCAAAACAGCCAAACAGGCACCTTCCAGATGTTCCACCCGGTCTAAGGGAACAAGCAGTATTAGACATCTCAAAACTGCTAAGAAAAAGGGCCATCCAGCCAGTCCCAGCAGACCAGCAAGGATCCGGAATCTATTCCAACTTCTTTTTAGTACCAAAAAAGACAAGGGGACTGGAGACCAATTTTGGATCTCAGCAGACTGAACAAGTCTGTTCAAAGAACGAAGTTCCGGATGGTCACGGTACAGTCCATTCTACCCTTTCTGGGTCAGGACCATTGGATGTGCTCTATAGATGTTCAGGATGCGTACTACCACATCAAAATGCACAGGCGCGCTCCAGGAGGTTTCTCCGCTTCCGGCTGGGAGCCAGTCACTACCAGTTCAGGGCCCTGCCCTTTGGTCTCACTACAGCCCCCCGAGTGTTCACCAAATGCATGGCAGTGGTTACGGCTTATCTGAGGCGTCAAGGATTCCAGGTGTTTCCATATCTAGACAACTGGCTCCTTACCGCCACCACCAGGCGTCAACTTATTCAATCCAGAGATTACACTATTCAGATTTGCGAAGAGCTAGGTATCTCCATAAACTTCGAAAAGTCTGCCTTGTCGCCTTGTCAGTCTATTACCTTTATAGGCGCCATATTAGACACAGTCGAACTCTCTGCAAAACTGACAGCTCAAAGAATCTCAGATATTCATGAACATATTCATATCCTGCTTCAGAACAACAAAATTCAGGCCAAGTTTGTACTGAAGACTCTAGGTCTCATGGTGGCTGCCATTACGTTACTTCCCTTAGCTCGCTTCCACATGCGACTCCTGCAATGGATGCTCTTCTCTCAGTGGTCCTTCCAGCAGCTGCCGATGTCACACTACATTTTGATAACCCAGTTATGCAAAATACACCTGTCTTGGTGGATGGTCTCCCTTCAAGTGACTCAGGGTAGACCCTTCGTTCTCCCCCCCCCCCCCCGGTTGCTACAGTGACAACGGATGCCTCCCTGATCGGGTGGGAGGGGGGGGCATTTTCAGGGCAGGATGGTCCAGGGCACTTGGCAACCTTTCGAATGCCACCTGCACATCGATGTCCTAGAGATGAGAGCAGTTCTTTTAGCGTTGCAAGCCCTTCAGGACTCTCTTCCCATCGGGACGATTGCAGTTCAGATGGACAATATGTCCGTAGTGTGGTACATCAACAAGCAGGGCGGAACCAAGTCCTATTCCTTATTTCAAGAAGCACTCAGACTTGGGCAGTGGGCGATCTCCTCTCAATGGTTTCAGATAGCAACGCATATCCCCGGGAAGTCCAACGTCATAGCGGACAGGCTGAGCAGAGCCATTCTCATGCCGCACGAGTGGTCTCTCAAGCAGTCAGTAGTGGAAAAAATTTTCAGAAAATGGGGTCAGCCTTGCTGCGATATTTTCGCTACACCCCAGAACAGCAAATGCCACAAATTTTTCACTCTCTTCCCGGCCATCCCGCCAGAGACGCTCTATTCCACGATTGGCCCCAGGGTCTCCTGTACACCTTTCCCCCCTTTCCATTAATCACTCAGTTGATTCAGAAAGCTACCGCCTTGAGATCCACAATGATCCTCATTGCTCGGTACTGGCTTCGACAAATATGGTTTCCGTTCCTGCATCGTTACCTCTTAGAGCAGCCCTGGCATCTGGACCCAGTTCCAGATCTCTTGACCCATCAGTCGGGCAAGCTGCACCAATCTCTCCCCTCTCTCAACCTCACAGCTTGGTTGCTCCACTTCCAACCTTAGCCAGGCTTCCCTTTATCTCCCATTCGGTACGTGACATCATTTTAGCTTCTCACAAATCTTCTACCAGGGGGATTTATGCCAGCAAATGGAAATGTTTTTCCTTCTGGGCAAAATCTAGGAACATAGACCCATTTGTGGCTCCTATCCAATCAGTCTTAGATTTTTTGGCCAATCTCTTTCATTCGGGTTCTTCTTCCTCCACTATCAGAGTCCAGTTAGCGGCCATTTCAAATTTTCATGTTGGCTTGTCAGACTCCTCCATTATGTCTCATAAACTTTGTAAAGCATTCCTTAAAGGTATCTTTTTACTTAAGCCCCCTGTTAGACATCCCCCACCGCAGTGGGATTTGAATCTAGTTTTAACCTCCTTGATTCTCCCTCCCTTTGAACCTGCGGCTTCCTGTTCCTTGAAGTTACTCTCATGGAAAACTTTGTTTCTAGTGGCCATAACCTCTGCGAGGAGAGTCTCAGAACTTCACGCCCTTTGCGTTCGTCGTCCTTATCTGGTTTTCCATAAAGATAGAGTGTCCCTCAGAACTAACCCCGCCTTTTTACCCAAGATATCTTCTGAGGCAAATCTAAACCAGACTATCGATCTCCCAGTTTTCTTCCCTAATTACTCTGACAGAGCAGAACAAAAGTTACATTTCTTGGATGTTCGTCGCCAACTCCGTTACTACCTGGATAGAACCAAGCAAATTAGGAAATCTGACCAGCTCTTCCTATCTTATGCTGAAGGGAAGAAAGGCCTTGCAGTTTCCAAAGTAACCCTTTCTAGATGGTTGGTCTCTGTCATCACTTTCATCTATGAACTGAGGCGTCAAAAGCTTCCTTCAAGACCTAGAGTCCATTCAACTAGAGCCTTAGCTACGTCTATACCCTTTCAGGACAGGTTGCCTTTAGATTCAATTTGTGCGGCAGCCCCATGGGCCTCTCCCCATACCTTTATTTCTCATTACAAATTGGACATGGCCTCCAGAAGCCGAGCTAACTTTGGTTCCACCGTCCTCAGGAGTCTGTTCCAACGAGCCACCCAGGGTTGAGGTGCTAGTGATGCGGTCCCATACAGCAAGAATGAAGGTGAGATTGACAACAACATTGAGAAGTTATGTACCTACCATAACGTTCCATGTTAGTTGTCTTCTTCTCGCCTTCTTTTTTGCGTCCCACCCTCCAACCCCCTAGCCTGGACAAATCGATAGGATCCTACGGAGCCTTCCTTTTTTTTTCCCAGTATGGTCTCCAGTGGTTATCCTTTTCTTGGGATAGCTATCTATATGGGTATGCCATTCTCTCCTTTGTTCTGGGGGCAGAACTGCTATAGTGTTAGCTATCAAACGAGATCTGGGTAGTTAGCGCCTAGCATTGTGGGATACAGGGTTACCTCGAGCCGGTAAAAATAGCTCTCGAGCTTTGGTATAAGCCGAGTCGGAGCCGAGGATCGGCTCTGAACCCATCCAGCAAGAAAGAAGGCGAGAAGAAGACAATTAACATGGAACGTTATGGTAGGTACATAACTTCTCATTCTTGCATCATCTGAAAGTTTTAGTTGTACTTCCAGTTGCGTGTCAGGCAAACTGCACATGTCATTTAGCAAGGCTGTTTTGTGGAAGTCAAGCTGTAGTCATAGTCTAGTCTATATGGTAAACAGCTGAATGGGATGAGGGAAAGTCATAATAGCAGTTGTGACAAAGGATCATCCTTAGAATGTCCCTCGATGCATTTTAATACCTGTAGTGATCTGCCACTTTTTCTTGAGTCAGGTATAACATGGTTTGCTACTGTTTAATAATGACTGATGTATTATGTTGTTTTATACATCTATATGTGGTTTGTTTTATATATCTATAAGCATGCAGTGAGTGATCCACAAATGTGGAAGACTGTCAAATGCATTTTTGTAGTCTGCTCAACCCATACTAAAGTCTCACTCATTCAGATTTCTCTCCAGTGGCTTTAAGTGTAAATGTTCCTGGTTCAATACATGTTTCTTTTATTGCCTTTCTGTTCCATGACTTTTTTTTATCTAAATGGCTGTAAACTCTGTGCATCAGTTTTGGATATATAATTTGTTTTCTTGGAAGGAAAGTTATTGATGAGTAGTAGTTAGGATGTCTTGCAGCCAGGTTCTCTTTTAAGGTGGAGTCTTTTTTTTTTTTTCATTTCTAGCAAGGCTAGTGTCTGTTCTTGATGTGCATGTAAGGATTTTTTACTCTTGGCTAAATCTTGGGGCAGAGATGTTAGTACCTTTAAACAGAAGTCAGGGACATCATCTGGAACTGTAGTTTACTACTTGAGACCTTTTCATAGGTTCATAGGTTGGTACTAGGCTGTCAGCCCTAGGGCCTATACAAGCCTAGCCATGACAATTCCCTGGCTATTTCTTCCCTGGACCCCTGTCTAGCAGGGTGACTGACGTGATCCCCGGGGTGAATTTCCTTTCTCCCATCCAATTGTTAAGGCTTCTTTTGAAGAGGGCCAAAGAGGCACTCTGCTTGACATGTATGGGCAATCTATTCCAGAGTCTGGGGAGTCTCTGGGTCAGGAACCTATCCCTCCAGCATGTTTTGTCTGTTGTGATGAAAATGTTTAGATCCCTGGAGCATGTGGCTCTGAGGGATTGGGATTTCTTTAAGTGTAGCATGTCCAACAGATCTGGGTTTGACATGGCCTTGTATGTTAAGCAGAGATCGCCTCTGAGTAGACGATATGCGACAAGAGTATAGCTGGAGTTTTTTAAGGAGGTCAGCGTAGGGCATCTGCTTTAGGCCTGTGATTCTTTTAGTGAGGTATTTCTACGGCCTTTCCAGTTGTTGCAGATGTCTTGAGAGGTACATACCAAACGGGGCGTTGTATTCTATAATGGGTCTAATGAGGGATGAGTACAGTGGGGCAATGACCTCCTTTTTTCTGGATGAAAAGCCCTTAGTGATGAGGTGTGTCACATAGAAGGATTTCCTGACTGTTGTGGCGATGTGGTTATGGAAGGTGAGACCACTGTCCACCTTTGTCCCTAAGTCTCTTATCACACTTTCTTATCAGTGTTGACTCCGTTTCACTGGCTGTTGCTTCATCTATTTCATTATATGTGTTAAAATTTCTTATGGTTTCTTTTGCTAGTAATCCATTCAGCATTATGTTCAACAAAATGTTAGACATGTTTCCAGAATTTATAAATTTCTTTTGATTTGAATGATATTGCCATTGTTTTCTTTCCCAGTTCTTTATAAAAGTTTGAGTCATCAGTGAACTGCTTATTTTGTTCATTTCTATATATTTCCGGAGTTTTTCTACTTGTGGTTATATTTGAATTTTTCTGTTTGTGCTGAATTTTTTTTTAAAAGCGTTATCACAAAATCTTTGTCTGCTTTAATAAGTATTGTTTTTGTCATGTCTATCCTAAGAGTGTTTGATTTCTGTTTTCTACTTGTACATGTCTTAGTTCGTATAATTGTACCTTTCTCACTTTTTTCCTCTCTTTAACCCTTTTAATGTCTAAGGTTATAATAATATTACTCTTGGAGTATTCCTGATTACCATTGCTGGTGTCCTGTCCCTTTATAGTACTTTTTAGTACTGTTTCTCACACTTTACCATTGCTGATAATTTCTTTTCTTCATACTATTAAAATTTTTTTTTCCTACCTTACTCATTCTTTGCTTTTTGTATCTATATTAAAATAACAAAAAGTACACCAAGGCACCAAAAATCGCTAAGAAGAACACAGGTACCCTGAATATGGAACGGAGACTCCACGCAGTAGTGCAAAAACACAAGTTTATTCAGCAAACAAGACACACACACTAACGCTGTACACACACTATATTTTCGTTTCAATTTCTTCTTCAGATGTGGACTGAATCCTATCAGAATGCTTTTATAATGCCTCCAATACAAAAATTCCATCAATTAACCCCCTTCAGTTTCCCCATTTTTCCAGCGTAGCTTATGGAAAAATGGGGAAAACAAAGGGGGTTAATTGATGGAATTTTTGTATTGAAGGCATTATAAAAGCATTCTGATAGGATTCAGTCAGCATCTGAAGAAGTAATTGAAATGAAAAAGTAGTGTGTGTACAGCGTTAGTGTGTGTCTTGTCTGCTGAATAAACTTGTGTTTTTGCAATACTGCGTGGGGTTTCCATTCCATATTCAGGGTATCCATATTAAAATGTCTGATAAACCTTCAGGTTTTAAAAAAAGTGTGGCCTGCAGCCACACAATTTCCAATTAGGATGTACATTCAAAAAGTGCATGCACTGTTTAGGACCTTCTCATCTGGATTATGACTGTAACATTTGTAAGGGATTTAACTCCCATGCCTTAACTGACTGTAAAAATAAGCTAATTCTTAGGGGCTTACTGCCCTCAAAACCTGCATCTGTAGCCTCTGGGGCTCAAACCTCTAAACTTTTGGAGAAAAAAAGGAGATTTTCCTTCAAAAGCATCTCATAGGAGATCATCTGATCCGACAGTAGATTCTACTTTTGCTCGGTCCTCAGAGCCACCCCCTCAAGCAAGCTATAAAATCTGACCTGACAAATCAGCCTGGATCCATTCACCTAAATTACTGTCAGAGACTATCACCTCTATGCTCCCTTTGCCCTTTTTGGCACAATCTCCTCTTCACTACTCAAGACCCTCATCTTCTAGGAGCTTGTCTGAAGGAGCTGTGGACAGGATGTGGAAGTTTCTCAGGATGCAGATGCAAGTGGGATTAGTTTGGTCTCTAACCCCTTCGGGCTTGGAGACCCTTTAGTACACCTCTGGTATTAGCTCCTTCTCCAATCTGACTTTCAGTTTCAGTGCCATCAGATCTGAAAGTCCTGGAGTCCTCTGCCTCGTATCCAAAGATGTTGGCATCTTCAACTCCGATGGTGTCTGTGCGCTGTGTGGCACTTAGTACTTTGGAGCTGAAGGGCTCTAGCTCTGGAGTGTTAGATTTGATTCTGAAGTTGTGGGAGCCGACTCTACCCCACTGAGCTTCGGTGCTAGTCAGCTCTGCTCAGGACAAAGGGAGCCAACAGTCCATAACTCTGCCTTGTCAGATCTGTCGGTTTCGCTTTCTCCCAGGCAGTGGAGAGAGCCTTCTCTGTTCCTAGAGTTCAGACTTGTCTATCCCCAATCCCATTCAATTCTGCATCCAGAGCCTCAGTCCTCCATCCCACTTTGACAGCCAGCCCAAACCAGTCTCCAGACTACCCAGCTGGATATCGTTCTCTTTCACTACCTCATCTGAGCATCCCATTGAGAATGTTCCTCGTAAGAGAAAGTTCAAAGGAGGCCATTTAGCCTTTCCACAAGAGTCCGTCACTGAGGACACTGACTTGATGAAGGGGAAGGGTCCTTCAGATCACCACCAGATGAAGTCTTATTTGGAGGTATCTTAGAACTCCTAAACAAAGGGGTGGTTGGTCTCCCGATAACCCTTCGCAAGAGGAGTTTGTGTTCCTGGAGGCCTTGGGCACTAGCCCATCTACCTCCGGGGTGACTCGGCCTGCTGATGAACTCATTGATCATGTCTCGACTGGCATGGAAGGAGCCAGACTTCACTGAGCCAGTTCCTAAGAGACCATATAGGATCCTGGCACCACCAAAGGATAGATCACATTGGAGTAATGGTGGTACCTACTGATGTCATGGTTGTAGCAGTGGCCACTAAAATGTAACTGGCAGAACAACCCCCCCCCCCCCAAACAGACACTGGTCCTCTGTTTCAGCGACCTTTGCCCTTAGGTCACTGAATTGTTTGGCAGATTTTACAAGACTGCAGAGGGATTTGATCAAAGAACTTTCCAAACCCCTGTCTGGGACCATATTCTCTGAGGTAGAGAGTACTATTTCCTTGCAGTTGACTATCCTTCAGTCTTTCAAATTCATCCATGAGGCTCATCTCCCACATGGTTGAAGGTGCCTCATGGGCAGCAGGTTTAGACCTTTCCATCAGGAGACATGCCTGGAGGCGCTTATGTGACTTTATGGAACCCTTCAACTCTTTCATCGGTGCTCCACTTGACAGGCCTCCTTATTTGGCCCCAAAGTAAAAGACACCTAAGACATGCTCTCTAGGTGTGAGCAGGAAGGTAAAACCCTTTCTGCTGTGGGCATACGTTTTTCAACCCTTCAGCAGACCTTTACTGGAAACCAGTGTGGCGGACAGAAAATGTTCAAAAAATTCCAGGGTCCCTTCCAAGATCCACATGGAGATTGTTCCACAAGAGGCGGGGGGACTCTTAATGGAAGATGCCATCCCCACAGCAGAGGGGGACTGCTTAACCAGGGATCTAGTGATGCTTTCTCTGACAGGTCCTATCAGCGCTCCTAAAAGGAGGCCCAACTCTCCATCTCTGGATGCAGTCGGGGGGTTGTTTATCCCTCCACCAGACAGCCTGGCTAGAAATTGCAAAAGATACATGGCTGCTGAGGATAATACTCTGATGTTATACAGTATAATTTTCCCATTTACCCCCTCTATAGTATCAAACAAAATCCCTGATGTTCCACCCAGTAAGAGGTAAGCAGCACTAGAAATAAACATGCTGCTAGAAAATAGTCATCCAAGAGGTCCCCCAGACCAGAAAGAGTCCAGAACTTATCAAGATTCTTTAGTGCCAAAAAAGACAGGGGATTGAAGACCAATCTTGGATCTCAGCAAATTAAATTGATCAGTTCAGCAAACAAAGTTCCAGATGGTTACGGTTCAGTTCATTCTAGTGTTTGGACAACTGGATGTGCTTGATAGATTTTCAGGATATGTACTATCACATCAAAATGAACAGAGGATCCAAAAGATGTCTACTCTTACAGCTTGGAGCCAGTCATTACCAATTCAGAGCACTGCCCTTTTGTCTCACAACAGCCCCCAGGGTACTTAGCAAGTGCTTGGCAGTAGTTGCATCTTGCATGAGACTGCAGGGATTCTGACTGTCTCCATATCTGGATGACTGGCTCCTGATCAGGCATCAACTAATTTAACAACAAGACTACTTACTCCAGTTGTGCTCTCATCTGGGGATTTCTGTAAATTGTAACAAATCGCACCTCAATCCAGCTCCGACTCCATCGGTGCTCTGTTCAGTATGGTCACTCAGCTTCTCTCCCTCTATCTCTGAATTCAGACAATTCAGTCCCAGCTCAAAAAGATAATTTTAAAGCTCTTCTCTTTCTGCATGTCTACTCCAAGAATTGGTATCCAGGTCAGTGAAAATCACTGTTGTACAGCTGGCAAGGTATAATATGAGGATTCTTCAGTGAATACACGCAGCTCCGTGGTCTGTTCTCCAACAACCTTTTTCCACTCAGGTCAAAATAATGGAAGCTGGCAAAAATTGCTTTCTGTGGTTGATCCACAGTAATCAAAAACAAGAAGGGTGTTCTTTTGATGTTCATCGTGCATACAGCTGCAGTCATAACAGATGGGTTCTCCTGCCGTCAGGCGGGTCCTCGGTCGGCCGAATTCCAAAGTCTAGGTCCGGCGTCGGTTGTCGTCGCTTCTTCCCTGACGTCAGTGCGACAGGGGTATAAAGGAACCAGCCAACGCCATTTTCTTCAGTCTTCCTTGCCGCGCGGTGCCCGAAGCAGAAGCAGTTCGCAAGTGCCGGTCGGCCAGCTCCTGAGATTACGAAATTTGGAAACCGAAGTCGTCTTAAAAGCCAAGTACCCCGTTGGGAAAAATTTTCTTGCCTCAGACCGATGTCAGACAAAGTTAATAATTGTATTTCTTGTGGGAAGCAAATACCGCATAAGGATTTCCATTCCCTCTGTGTACCTTGTTTAGGCCCAGACCACGACGTCTCAGTCTGTCGCTATTGTGCTACATTCAACAAACGCACTATTAAGCGTCGGGCGGAGTTCGCCCAGCATTATTTTGGGAAAGCATTTAACTATACTATGTCGTCGGATACTCCGACTCTGGTTTGGTCTAAAAAACGCAAAGACAAGAACCGACACACGAGGTCCGCGGCCTCTACCGACACCATGTGGTCCGGTTCTTAGTGAGGCGCCTACGCAGCCCCTGATTACCGACGACACTTCTTTGATGGTGTCTCCTGTACCCGAGGTCGCAGGCTCTCTGGCCCACACCCCGACTACAGATACCAAAGCCACTCTTGGCGTTGAAACTCAGAATGTGGACAGGTCCACCTCCACACAAGGTGTCTTCAGACCTTCCTCTTCTTTCTCCATCAAGGCTTTCACAAAGTCTAAAGCAACCATGCACGCTAAGAGACCAGCTACACAGGGCCCATCTCCAGGCCCCATGCCTAAGAAACAGATGATTAAAATGGCTGAGGATTTAATTACTCTAATCAGAGGTTCTCAGCCCCCACCGGACAAAAGGCCCAGAGTGGAGGAAGATTCCCCCTCCTCTGATCAGGGCTCCATTATTTCAGAGCACTCTGATGATGAGGAACATTCTTACTCCCCTTTTGAAGACTCTGATGCGGAGGAGTCCATCCCTTCTGTATCCCCCCTGAGGATTACTCATTTGGAGAAACTTTGCATACCTTAAGGGAACACTTCTACTGGGAAGGCCAGGATTATTCAGATTCCAAGAAAAGACTCAGGGAATTTCTCTTGTTACCTCAGCATAGGCTTCTGGCTATATCTCCTGTCTTGGACATCCTAGATGATGTTTACTCGGAGGCCTGCCTTAACCCGGACTCTCTACCTCCAGCTCCAGTTAAGCCTGACAAGTACTACAGGGTTCCTGACTCACACCAATTTCTTTACAAAAGCCATGCTGCTGACCCAGAAACCATCTCACAGGGTCCCAAGGGAGTTAAGGCCTCCATTGCCAAAAATCCATTGCCTTCCGAGAGAGACTCCAGATCCTTAGAAAGGTGGGGAAAAAAGGTATATACCTCGGCTACCTTATCCATGAGGGCCTTAAACTGTCAGTTTCATATGCTAAAATACCAACAGTTTTTGTTATCACAATTGAAGAGTAAAATGTCACTACCTGAATAACCAGACTTGAAGGAGTTGCAGGATTTGATGCATAGTGCAGAACAAGTGGGTCAGCATACCTTACAATGTGGTTTTGATGCTCTAGAGGCCTCATGTAGAGCTGCTGTTACAGGATCAGTCATACGTAGGCATGCCTGGCTCAAGGAACAAGCCTTGCCTGATCATGTCAAAGCTAAATTACTAGACGCCCCTCTTCAAAAGGATGTACTATTTGCTACTAATGCTGAGGAGGTATTAAGGAAAATGGAGGAAAAGGCTAAATCAATGCAAACTGTGAAAGAATTTCTTCAGGTTCAACCCCCACGTTTTAGCAGAAATTGGCCTTCCAAAAACTGGCCCTTTCCTGCCACAGACAGACCCCAAAGAGGCAGATACAGGCGCCCGAGGGGCAGAGGACAATCCCAAGGATCGTATAGAGGCAGACAATGGCAAGCTCCTACACAAAGAGGTGGTGAGGACAACTCGCAATCTTTCAGAAAGCAAACCCAATGACTTTCCCCTTTGCATGCCAACCAGGTCTCAAATGGCAGCCCTCTTAGGAGGAAAGCTGGCATTACTTTCAAAAAATTGGCATGTTGTCACAAAGGGCAAATGGATCCTGGACATTATAAACAGAGGCTACAAATTCCATTTTCACACCCTTCCAAAAATGAGATGCATGCCAAACCTGCCACACAATCAAAGGGCAGAGGCACAAAGACAAATTACAGATCTCATAAACATGAAAGCTATTCAAGAGGTACCTACATCGAACAAGGTCAAGGTTTTTATTCCAGGCTATTTCTGGTGCCAAGGAAGGGAAAAGATTGGAGACCTATTTTGGATCTATCCATCCTAAACACATTTCTACTCGTACCAAAATTCAAGATGCTCACTCTACAGCAACTTCTTCCCATGCTGGGCAAGGAGTCTTGGCTGGTAACATTGGACCTCAAGGAGGCATACCTGCATGTCCCAATCAGACAAAATTGCAGAAGGTACCTCAGATTTCTTGCAGGTTCAACCCATTATCAATTCTCTGCATTGCCCTTTGGCTTATCTACTGCCCAGAGTATTCACGAAATGCCTGGCATCAGTAATTGCCTACTGCAGACTTCAAGGGATACAAATATACCCCTATTTGGATGACTGCCTGATCCAAGCGGACAGCAAGCACATTCTTCTGAAACATCTGGCTTATGTAATAATGTTATTGAAATCTCTGGGATACACAGTCAACAAAAAGAAATCAAGGCTAATACCCTCTCGGAAGATAATTTTCCTGGGTGCCAATTTGGACACAAACACCCAGATGGCCTACCTCACGCCAGAGAAGCAGGGGCAACTAATTCAATACTTCAGAACACTAGCAAATTGCACCAGGCTGACTGCAAGGAAAATCCTGCAGGCTCTGGGATTAATGGCATCTTGCATCTTACTTATCCCATGTGCAAAGCTGCATATGAGGAAACTACAATGGTACCTGAAAAACCTATGGTCTCAACACAGCCACAGTTTGGAAACAATAATACCACTAATTCCATGTCTGCAAAAGAAATTTCTGTGGTGGGCTCAAGCATGTCAAAAAACACAGGTCTTCCATTCAGCAAGCCCCAAGCAAATCAAGTCATCACAACAGATGCCTCGGACTACGCCTGGGGGGCGCACATGACAGATCGGTGCATTCAGGGCAAATGGTCCCAAAAAGAAAAGCACCTTCACATCAATCAAAAAGAAATGCTAGCAGTAATAAATGCTATTATAGCTTTCAAGGACCCTTCTACAACCAGGTCAGCTATTGATAAGAACTGACAACGCCACAGTTATGTGGTACATAAACAGGGAGGAACACATTCTTACCCCCTATGCAGACTGGCCATGTCACTTTGGAACATGGCCATGGACTTACAAATGGAGCTACAAGCACAGTACTTGCCAGGCAAGGAAAACACGCTGGCAGACAACCTAAGCAGGAATATGACAGATCCACACAAATGGAAATTGCATCCAAAAGTTTTTACAGAAATAATCCAAGAATGGGGAAGGCCAGACATAGATCTCTTTGCCTCCCACAAGAATCATCAATTGACAAAATTCTGCTCAAGGATCTTCCATCCAAAGGCCTGGAGAGTGGACGCTCTTTCTTTCAGTTGGACATCAATGACAGTTTATGCCTTCCCTCCTCTTCCTCTGCTGCCCAAAGTTCTATTAAAGACCAAAGCAGACAGACCAAAGATGATTCTCATTACTCCGGACTGGCCAAGGCAACACTGGTACCCACTCCTGAGAAGCCTGACGCATTCCCCACCATGGACCCTGCCTCTAATGCCTCTTCTTCTGACTCAGCACAGTTTCAAAACTATTCACAGCCAGCTAAAAACACTCAATCTAGCCGCATGGAAGATTCCTTAGCATCACAACAGGCCTTACTCTCCAAGGAGGTGCAGGATGTCATTTTGGAGGCCAGAAGGCCATCAACTAGAAAAGCTTACTCCGCAAAATGGAAACATTTTTGTGTCTGGAATGAGAAAAAGGGCCAGGATCCTGGAAAACTGAATTTACCTCAAATACAATATTTGGCTGAACTGCTAAGCAGTGGACTTTCTTTCTCCTCCATCAAAATACATGCCTCAGCCATTTCTGCAGAATACAACACTGATCCACCTTTATTCTCTCACCCTCTCTTAAGACAATTCCTCAGAGGGGCTAAGAATTTAGGGCCTCCAAGGAAACAACCAATACCTGCTTGGGATCTTAATTTCATTCTGGAAAAACTGACCTTGCCTCCCTTCGATCCAGCTGCCTCATCAGATTTGCAATATTTGTCCTGGAAAACAGCTTTCCTTCTGGCTATCACCTCAGCTCATAGAGTTTCAGAACTACAGGCTGTCATGTCTGTACAGCCTTTTATCATCTTCCATCAGGACAGAGTTTCCCTACGAACCAACCCGTCCTTTATGCCTAAAGTGGTATCCAAGGTAGCTTTAAATCAGGCCATACATTTACCTACTTTTTATCCTACTCCTCAAAACAAAGGGGAGAGATTACTACATTCCTTGGACATCCACAGACAACTGTGTTATTATTTGGACAGAACAAAGCCTTTCAGAAAATCAGAACAACTCTTTGTGGCCTATGCGGTAGGAGCTCAAGGGAAGCCAATTTCCAAACAGACAATCTCAAAATGGATAGCCCACTGCATACGCTTTTGCTTCATGGCAAAACTGTTCCTACAGGCATTAGAACTCATTCCACCAGGGCCACAGCCACCTCTGCAGCCTTCCTCAGAGGAGTTCCTACCAAGGATATTTTGGAAGCAGCCACTTGGAGTTCTGTGCATACCTTCTCCAAGCACTACAACCTACCATTATACTCCAAATCTAGAGCAGGCTTTGCCACTGCAGTCTTGCAGGGCATTTTAGCTCCTCCTAGTTCCACCTAGTGCCTACCACCCCTTTCTTAGCTTTGGGATTCTACCCATCTGTTATGACTGCAGCTGTATGCACGATGAACATAGTACAGTTTTGTACCTACCATAAATGTAGATGTTCGAGTGCTAATACAGCTGCAGTCCAGGTTTCCCTCCCTCCTTCCCCTCTTGGAACAGGCCTATAGGCTAACGCATCCTCATACAACCTGATTGGGGTTTTCATTTATGATGTATTTGCTTGCAACTACTGTTTTTTGATTATATTGCACTGCATTATCACACAAATTTATGTATTGCCTTCTTTCTGGGGGCACCTGACATCTGGGGCAAGAAAAACTGAAGAAAATGGCGTCGGCTGGTTCCTTTATACCCCTGTCGCACTGACGTCAGGGAAGAAGCGACGACAACTGACACCGGACCTAGACTTTGGAATTCGGCCGACCGAGGACCCGCCTGACGGCAGGAGAACCCATCTGTTATGACTGCAGCTGTATTAGCACTCGAACATCTACATTTATGGTAGGTACAAAACTGTACTTTCTCCCTCAACTCAAGGTCAAAGTGACCACGGATGCCTCTCAGATTGGGTGTGGGGGGCACTTCTTGGGAAGGACGATCAAATGCATATGGTCCCCTGAAGACGCCAACACTCATATCAATGTTCTGAAGATGAGCTGTCCTAGTGTTGCAAGCCTTCCAAGATGTACTCCCAACCAGGACTATTGCAATTCAGATGGATAGTATGTCTTTGGTCTTGTATATCAACAAACAGGGGAGAACCAGATTTTGCCCTCTTTGTCGAGAAGCTATGAGAGTATGGCAATGGGTGATTTATGCAGTCAATTTCTGATAGCAATGCACTTTCCAGAGAAAGTGATATTAGACTAACTCTTCTGCTAAAGCTGTGCCCTAGAGCAACAAAATCAAGAATTTCATCTACTAGCACAGAGGCCTTTTAAACTGTATTGTTTCTTTTGCTTATCTCTCTCTCTCAGCAGATTTGTAGCTGTTTTAATTTCGGTCATTGATTCTTTTTTTCTCTCTCTCCTTGCCAGGTTTTTCAATCCGTTTCACCCTCACCAATGTTTGGGCTCACTCTGCTCCCCTACCCTACCCCCAATTCCCACCCACCTCATCTTGATCTACATTTAAATTTCCATAGCACCACCCACATATTCCTTAAACCAATACCATCAGTTCCCGCCAAAAAAAGGAATTACTCCCAATAGTAATGCCCACTCTAGTTTACCACCCAAAAATACTCTGCCAAACTGTCCTAATCCTTGCCCCCATTAACTATCACATTATATCTGTGCAACCATCCCAGTACCCTTCTAACATTTTTTTAATCCTAATTTACAACAAAGATAAACCTAAGTTAAATAAGATGCCCCTAATTCAGATTACTTTACTATTCCTCCTCACTCTACTAGCCTTCATCACCAATTATCAAGTCCACCTCCTGCAAATCCTTAAAACTTCAACCAGTCCTCACAAAGAACATCAAAATCTACCCAGCCTTTCTCCATAACACCCTGTCTCTACAAACAAACTATATCTGACTTGTCTGTAAATATCTTAAAACTATCGAAATGTATGATCCGATACCAAACCAAGACTAAAATATAACAGGCCACACTGTTCTTTCTGTAAAATATCAATTCCGAAATTTAGTGGAAGTATTCAACCCAGTCCAGGTTCCACTGTTCATAAAACCATCACTTCCATCCCCAGAGTAAACCAGTCACCTAATTATCCCAAGAAAAGCAGAACCCAAACTCACCTTAATAAATAACCAAAGAAGTATGTACAATAAAATCCATGGCATACATGCCCTACATTGCCTCATACAGTCCTGATGTAGTCATAGCTACTGAAACCTGGTTAAAAGAAGTAAAGAATGAGACCCCCCCCCCCCCAGGATACAATATACTCAGGCATGACAGACAAACCAAGCATGCTATGGCGTAGCAGTCTTAACCATCGCCTTACTTCCACAGGAAATACCTAAATTTAACAATGCTGAGCTTCTAATAACACTCTTAAAAATCAACATTTGGAAAGCTATATGTCTAACTGCAATATGTGAGAGTGTTCAATCTCGCCGTTTGTTCTTACACATGGGTGTCGGAGCCGATCCTCGGCCGCTTAGCAAAGCTCTGCATCTAGGAGAAGCTCGAGACCAACCTACCTCCCACAATTCCCTCTGCCTTTACCTCAGATCTAGTTTGCCGCTGCAACCGATCACATCGATTTCGAGAGCTCTGACCAACTTTGGGAAGATAAGCTATTTTCTACTTGTATTTCTTCAAATTTTTTTTGGGAAACTTATCTTTAGTGTGTGTGTGTGTGTGTGTGTGTGTGTGTGTGTGTGTGTGTGTGTGCGTGTCTGATTCATCCTTGGATACTCTAATATATATATATATATATATATATATATATATATATATATATATATATATATATATATATATATATATATATATATATATATATATATAATTTATATACTTAGTTTCCTTAGGGCCTACCCCTCCTAGTTCTAGGTTTAGGGTTGATATTGATTTTCGTTATAGTATTGCTGTGTTTGTGGACTTGTATCCAACCATTTTCAGACTGTTATTTGCTATAATTGTTTGTTTTTTCAACAGGATATGTCTGAAAAAGCTAAGTCGGGATTTAAGAGGTGTCAGTGTGGGCAAAAGATGTCTGTCACTGACAACCATAGCTCCTATGTCTACTGTCTTGGCCCTCTCCATCTACAAGAAGACTGTTCTATTTGTCATTCTTTTAGTGGAAGGGTCATGACAGATAGACGCAGGAAACTCATGGATAGGGGTCTTTTGAAGCCTTCCTTCCAAGAGGAGCTTGACAAGTCGGACCAGGCTTCTAAGTCCTCGAAGGGATCGAAGACATCGGAGCCCATGTCATCGGCTCCGAGCTCTTCTTTTAAAGTTCGTTCACCGGTTCCACAGGCTTCGGGGCCGAGTGTCGAGCTTCTTACTGTGACCGAGCCTCGAGTCTTGGAACCGGTGTCGGAGCTTCCACCTCCTGCCTTATTGAGGTCGATACCGTCCTCGGTTTCTTCGACCCGTTCTTCCAGGCCTCTCTCCGACACCGACGTAGATTGTGTGGTGCAGAAGTTAATGGAAAACACGGCCCTTTCCAAACTCATTTCAGTCTCCTCCCAATTGTCGAGACTCAAAGGCCTTCCCTTATCTCCATCTGTTCCTCCTCCGAGGCCTACACAGCTTTCGGAGCCGAGAGATGTTGATCTGATGATTGTGGAGCCCTTGGTGCCGGAACCGTCCATTCCTCGGTCGGCACCGTTGACCTCGACTCCGTCGGAACCGTTGGCGGACTCGTGGAGCCGACTATCCCTCCTTGGCTCCGGGACCGAGAGTCGAACCGATCTTTCGGTGCCGACTCTCCCCCTTGGTGCCTCAGCACAGATCACTTCGGCTCCGTCCTCGGGGTCGATGCCCTTGGCCTCCGCGTCAGAGATACTTCCGTGTTCTTCGGAACTGGAGGGCTCCTCGGCTCGGGGTCCCGGGGCCTTTGACCTCATGAGGAAGGTATTGTCTTCTCAGACAACCACGTCATCAGAAACAACTTCTCTCTCCCATAAAGGTCCGTTATCTACTTCTGCACCCATGACTACTCACAAGCGTAGAGCACCAGTGTCTCAGCCACTCCCAGAGGGAGCCCCTTCTTCCTCGGAGGCCTCATCGGAAGCCCCTCCCGATGACGTTCTGAGGAAAAAGTTGTGTAAGAGGAGGCACTTAGATTCTGCACAAGAATCTTTAACATCGGATACTGACTTAGATGAGTCAGAAGGGTCCCCAAAATCACCCTCAGAGGATGTCTCCTTTGCTGACATCCTGGAGATCCTGAAGCAGAGAGGTGATTGGCAGGCCCTACCCCCTTCTGAGGATGAGTCGGTCCTGTTGAAGGCATTTGGTGCTCGCCCTTCCCCCTCCTGGGTCACTCCGCCCTTCGATGAGTTAATGGAGTTAATTGCTCGAAGGGCATGGGAGACTCCTGACACAGTGGAGCCAGTTCCCAGGAAACCTAACAAGTACATAACTGCCCCTCAGGACAAGTCATACCTTACTAAGGGAGTTCCAGTGGACGCTATGGTGGTGACCACAGCCACTAAAAAGGAGATGTCCGAATCTTCCTCGTCTGTCCATCCCCCTAGCAGAGACTCTAGGTCCATGGACAGATATGGGAAGTGCATTTTCAGTTCAGCGACTTTCTCTATGCGATCGCTGAACTACTTGACACACTTTACACGATTACAGAGGGATCTAGTCAAAGAGTTGGGAGATACCCTCCAGGGTAATACAGATGCTGCAGTCTCGGACAAAGTTACAGCACAACTCAATACCCTTACATCCATAGTGAACTCGTCCATGAGGCTCATCTCGTATGCGGCCGAGGGGTCGAGTAGGGCTGCAGCCTCAGCGATTGCTCTTCGTAGACAATCCTGGATGCGGCTGTGCTCCTTTGCGGAAGCCTTCAAGTCTTCCTTTACTAATGCCCCATTTGATGGTGCCACTCTTTTTGGCCCCAAAGTAAAGGAGACCCTAACCCGGTGTGAACAGGAAGGAAAGACTCTGCTGTCGGAGTCCGTTTTTCCACTCCATCCAGACCATACCCCAAAGGGCAACGACGTGGAAAGATGTGGTTTCGTAAACCCCAGGGTTCTTTCCCAGGCACACAGGGTGATGCCCCCCCAGAGGCAGAGGAGGGGGCAGAAATGGAAGACGCCGCTCTGGCGGCAGAGGGGGTCCACAGAACCAAGGTGACAGGGATACTATCCCTGGGAAGCCTTTCCAGCACTCCTGAGAGGAGGCCCGGCTGTCCTGCTCTGGAGGCAGTTGGGGGTCGCTTAGCTTTATACCCACAGGCCTGGCAAAGCCTTACTTCAGACAATTGGGTAAAAAGCATTATCACCAGAGGTTACAAAATCCTCTTTGTATTTCCCCCATTACCACAAAGGCGGTTCCCAGATGTACCACCCCATCTGCGAAAACCTGCAGCAATAGAAATCTCAAAGCTGCTAGAAAAGAGTCATCCAGCCAGTCCCGGCAGACCAAAGAGGATCCGGAACTTACTCAAGGTTCTTTTTAGTTCCAAAAAAGACAGGGGACTGGAGGCCAATTCTGGACCTAAGCAATCTCAATACATTTGTGAAGAAAGAAAAGTTCCGGATGGTCACGCTTCAATCGATCCTTCCGTTTTTACAGAAGGACGACTGGATGTGCTCAATAGATCTCAGGGACGCCTACTACCACATCAAAATGGCCAGAGTGTCCAGAGATCACCTGCGCTTCCGGCTGGGAGCCAGCCACTTTCAGTTTCGGGCCCTGCCCTTTGATCTAACCTCAGCCTCCAGGGTTTTCACCAAATGCATGGCAGTGGTAGCGTCTCACTTGAGATGCCTAGGATTACGGGTTTTCCGTATCTGGACGACTGGCTCCTTACTGCCACCACCGAGCGTCAACTGATACAGGCCAGGGACTACACAATCAGCCTTTGTGCTCAGCTAGGGATTTCGATAAATTTTGAAAAATCTGCGTTACAGCCCTCGCAGCATATTTTATTTATAGGCGCAGATCTAGATACCCGTTCTATGCTACTAAAACTACCCCTCACAAGAATAGCTTCCCTGCAAGATCACATATCTCTCCTGCTATTGTCCAAAAAGTCCCCAGTCAATCTAGTCCTGAAAGTCTTAGGGCTCATGTCAGCTTCCCTCATTGCAGTTCCCATGGGGAGGCTATACATGAGAGTTCTCCAATGGCTGCTGTTCGCACAGTGGTCGTTCTAGCAGTTACCGCTGACACACGAGATTCACATAACGAATACCTGCAAAGCACACCTGTCTTGGTGGTTACAGAATCACAACTTCATCAGCGGCTGGCCGTTTGTGTTACCCAAACCAACAGCCACAGTGACCACGGACGCTTCCCTGATAGGGTGGGGGGGCATCTTTTAGGGACAGACAGTCCAAGGCGAATGGTCCAGCTTAGAGTACAACCTGCACATAAATGTTCTAGCGATGAGGGCAGTGTTTCTAGCTTTGCAACACTTCTCCCCCCTTATACCCCTAGGTACCATTGCAGTTCAGACGGACAACATGTCCGTAGTCTGGTACATAAACAAACAAGGAGGAACCAAGTCTTACCAGTTGTGCAGAGAGGCCATGAGAATTTGGCAATGGGCAGAATCCACGGGTCGCTTTCTGATAGCAACGCACATCCCGGGGTTATCCAACGTCATAGCGGACAGGTTGAGCAGAGCCATCCTGTTACCTCACGAGTGGTCCCTCAATCAGATAGTGGCAGAAAGGATTTTCCGCAAATGGGGCCAGCCTTGCTGCGATCTGTTTGCGTCTCCAATGAACACCAAGTGCAGAAGCTACTTTGCCCTTTTACCCCCTCCAGGGGATGTCCCCAGGGACGCTCTGATTCACGATTGGCCCCCGGGTCTCCTGTACGCTTTCCCTCCTATACCACTGATCCCGAAATTTCTTCAGAAAGCCAAGGACCAGGAGAGGACTATAATTCTCATTGCCCCATTCTGGCCTCGACAGATTTGGTTCCCCTTTCTTCAAGCCCACCAAATACGGGAGCCCTGGATTCTGGACCCAGTGCCAGACCTACTGACTCATTCGTCAGGAGCTCCTCACCCGTCGCTCCTATCCCTCAAGTTAGCAGCTTGGCTGCTCCGCTTTCCTACTTAGCCAGGTCTGATCTTCTCTCTCCGGCAGTTCAGGACATTCTGGTCGCCTCTCATAAGGCTTCCACTGCTAAAATCTATACCAGTAAGTGGAAACGTTTCATCTACTGGGCGACTATACAACGTTTGGATCCCTTAGTAGCCCCTCTAAACAAGATTTTGGAGTTCCTGTCCATGCTGTTTCACCAAGGAGCCTCTACTGCCACTTTAAAAGTTCAGTTGGCCGCTATTTCCAACTTTCACGTAGGAGAAAACGGAGCTCCCATTATGGCTCATAGGCTTTGTAAAGCCTTCATGAAAGGGTCCTTTCATCTCAGACCAACAGTTAGGTTACCTACAGCTCCTTGGAATCTAAATTTGCTCTTATCCCAACTAATTTTACCACCCTTTGAACCAGCTTCTTCCTGTTCCTTAAAGTTCTTGTCCTGGAAGACTCTTTTCCTAGTAGCTATCACTTCAGCCAGACGAGTATCAGAACTTCAGGCACTTTCCATCAAGCAGCCATATTTAATTTTTCACCCAGACAGGGTATCATTATGCACCAACCCTTCCTTCCTTCCCTAAGGTTTGTTCGGTCAACAACATTAATCAGTCCATTGAGCTTCCTACATTTTTCAAAAACCACTCTAACAAGTTGGAATATATGTTGCACAAATTGGATGTTCATAGACGACTCAGATTCTACCTGGATAGAACTAAGGACCATAGGAAAGCGGACCAACTCTTTATAGCCTTTGCGGACAACAAAAAGGGCATGGCAGTGACGAAGCGCACACTTTCTAAATGGCTAACTGATTGTATAACCTTCGTTTATTCTGCTTCAAATCAGATTTTGCCCACCAAACCAAAGGAACATTCTACTAGGTCACTTTCCACATCTCTGGCTCATGCGGCTCGTATGCCATTGGGCACTATTTGTGCAGCCTCCACTTGGTCTAAACCGCATACATTCATCACTCATAAAGTTGACAGGACTTCCAGGGATAGAGCATCTTTTGGTTCCACTGTGCTCAGGAACGTTCTTCCGTGAGTGACTCAGGGTCACGGAGCTAGGGACGCTACCCATGTGTAAGAACAAACGGCGAGATTGAACACTCTCACATAAAGAAGTTATGTCCTTACCATAACGTTCCATGTGGAGTGTTCATCTCGCCTTTGTTCTTACATCCCCACCCTCAGGTCTGGAAGAACGTACGGATTTAGAAGTCTGGTCTATTTGTCTCCCACTAGTGGTCTCTCTGTTGTTCCTACTGGCTTGAGCTAGTGTCTGATCCTTATGTATCCTTTTATGCTCATAACCTTTGTTATTGCTGGATCTGGTCTTGTTTGCAAACTAGATCTGAGGTAAAGGCAGAGGGAATTGTGGGAGGTAGGTTGGTCTCGAGCTTCTCCTAGATGCAGAGCTTTGCTAAGCGGCCGACTCGGAGCTGAGGATCGGCTCCGACACCCATGTGTAAGAACAAAGGCGAGATGAACACTCCACATGGAACGTTATGGTAAGGACATAACTTCTTTTTATATACCATCAGGGTATAACCTTGATACTGCTGAACATATCCTGTATTGAATATCCCAACAAATTAATCATGAAACTATAATATTTGGAGACTTAAATCTAGACTAGCAACTCATAAATTACACTACCCCCATGGAATCCATAAACTTCTTCAACTTCAGACAATTAATAACCACACTCACTAGGATCAATAACACTTCATTGAGACACTCAACAGTCGACTGTATTCTGACAAACAAACCAGACAAACTGGCAAAAATAGGCTGCCTCGTAGGTACCATAAGTGACCACATACCATTAGAACTCACCATAACCTAGGTAAACATGTTATTTATAATCAAATATGAAATGCAACCAATTTCAGGAAAAGATATCTTCAATGAAACACTAGAGCATTATAACTGGAATGTACTTAGAACACTTTAATAACTTATTCTTACATACCTTAAATAATGTAGCACCAGTACTTAATAAAAGAATAAAGTCCAATCCAGCACCAAGGCTAACAAAAAAAAGAAAAAAAAATCATGATAAAAAGGGGTATTGCCTGGAAAAATTGGTATAAAAAAGAGCTCAAAATGCCTTCCAGCAATTTAGACACTAAGAACCCTTGCAAAACAAACATACTGTACCAACCTACAAGACAAACATTAAAAAAAAAAAACTGTCATCACTAAAACTATTCCACTCTGACAACATCACCGCTCCCTCTTCAAAAACAGACAATACGACAGTCTCTATCCCCACACAGTTTAATTCTTACTTTATACAGTCAATATTATCTCTGTTAGATACTAATACATATGCCCCCCTCTCTCTACCCCTTTCCAATCAAAACCACCCACAGCTCTTCTTTGAGTGAAGTAGGTAGTGGAACAAAACTGAAGTTACTACTTAAACTAAAAACTACTTCGGTAACTGTAGACCAGCTACTATCAGACTACCTAAAAATAGCCACAGAATTCGTATCCTTCCCTGTGTCCATACTAATTAATAGATCCATAACAGAAAGATACATCACATCACTGTGGAAAAAATCCTACATCATACCACTGCACAAAGGCAACACATCTACAGAGTTTAATAATTACAGACCAATAATTCTCTCCACCCTCCAAAATGTTAGAGAAATGCATCCATGCGCAGCTAATGAAATACTTAACCACAAATAACCTGCTCTCAGAAACACAACATGGATTTAGGCCCCAAAACAGCACCACTAGTGCACTGCTACATTTTTCCAGTATAATAAACCAACGTATAAACAGTGGTCTGCTTGTGTCCGCCATGTTCTTAGTCTTCAGAGATAATTTGATACGGTCTCGAACCAGCAACTGCTCATTCAAGTCTCCTCAGTAGGACTTTCACAATACTCCTTGTAGTGGCTTCTTAGCTGCCTCTCTGGAAGGCAGGAAGGAGTTAAATGGCTGCAAACCTACTGATCTTTTCAACCAGTTACTACAGGTGTCCCTCGGGGCTCTGTACTGGGTCCTCTTCTTTTTAATATATCTCCACTCATATTAGTATGTGCGGTCTCAACAATAAATAAGCTCCAAGAAATTACCCAAAAATCTTTCTTCTCTGTAGAAACCTGGCTAAAAGGATCAAACCTCCTATTCAACCAGAAGAAAACTAGGTTAATGCTTTTTACCTCAAAAAGTTGCCAGAATCAAAAGCAATCTTTTACTATGAAGTCAGCAAGTAATACTGTCATTGAAACTGTAACTTACAGTAAACTTCTAGGCATTATAATAGATGACTGTCTCATATTTGACCATCAGTATGCTGCACGCCATTAAATCTACACATCAGAAAAAAGGCTCCTTTTATAGGATCATTGGATTTCTTGTAGATGTGGCAAGAAAAACTCTAGCCACCACCTTCTTATTGCCAGCTTTTCTTGTACGTCACTCCTGTCCTAACAAACTTAAACAATAGTCAAAGAAAGAAGCTTGTCTGTTGCTACAATAAAATAGCTAAATTTGCCACCAATCTCCGTCCTAGGACCCCCATTATCATAGCTTAAAGCAATTAAACTGGCTTGAATTACACAACTAGCTAACATTCACAACTAACTACAGCACACAAACTTATTCATCATCCAGAAAAATGCCCTGCACTACAAAATTTATTACTGCCCTACTGTCCAGCAAAGGACCTCCGCTCTAGTAACAAATTCTTACTCACAAATAAGTCCTGTAGTTTGCATTTGCAGGAGACTCACTCTTCTCCCACTACATTGCTAAACTCTGGAATAATATTCCCACACAAATAAAAAATGTCCGACAGACTAACAAGTCTTGGTCCTGCACATGCTGATCACAAGGTTAAGACTTTGTGTTCACCTACGATACTCTCCAGATACTCTCCCTAAACAGAATACTGTCAACCTCTCACTGAATTGACAAAACAAACTTTATACATAATTGCTGCCTGTGCAATCAAATAAGTTGCATGTGGGCTTTTTTCTTTAGTAATTTCCACCTCTGTAAAATCTTAAAATGTGTAAATGTAACTCCTGTTTGTGTATAAATGTAAATAGAAATGTAACTAGCGTGTTTAACTGGAACTTCGTATAATGCAATGTAAGCAAATGGAGGTTTTCTTCCCGAGCCGCCTCTGAAAAATGGGTATTACAAACTTGGACTTTCCTGGTAAACAAAGACAGGGTAAATAAAGTCCAGCATAACTGCAGACAAGTTAAGCAGGTCTATTCTAATACCTCATGAATGGTCTTTCACCATGAAGGTGGTAGAGAGGATCTTCTGTCAATGGGGCTAACTATGCTGTGATCTTTTTGCATCTCCTGTCAACAAGTGCATTAGGTTTTTTGCCCAGCTATTCACCAAGGAATGCTGTACTTCATGTTTGGCCCTCCGGTCTCCTTTATGCTTACCCTCATTACCCATAATACCTAACTTTCTACAAAAAGCATCTCAATTGAAGAGTGCAGTTATCCTCATTGCCCCTTAATGACCTCGTCAGATTTGGTTTCTCCTTCCTTTGGTCTCTCATCTGCATCCACCCTGGATTCTGGATCCAACGCAAAACCTACTGTCTCACCCGCCAAACATGATTCCTCATCTGGGTGTTTCAGGACTCAGGTTGACCGCATGGTTTCTCCAGTTCCATTAATTGCAAGACAACGTAGGCTGTCCTTCCCAGTATGTCACATTCTGTTACTTTTGTAAATGGAAAAGATTTTGGGGCATGTAAAAAGAATTTAAATCCATCTGATGATGTTAATCTTCATTCATTCAAGACTGAGGGCATCTGTTCTGTCCTCGGAACAGAGTCGGCCGTTATAACAAGCTTGTGCCAGCCATAGTGCCTCTCTATCACGTCAGATCTCGTTTGCCATTTAAAGTATCAATGTGTCAGGCCAGCTCTCATGCTAAGTGATTTAGATTTTCTATTCCAACTTTGATAAGATTTCTTTTCTCCTTTTGTGTTACTATTAGTAGTCGTTGATAGTTTGCTTACCCTTTCTATCTGTTTGAGTGATTCTTTTGTGATTCCTTACCAGTGTTTGGTATTTCTTCATACCATTGGTGGTACAGGTCCCTCCCTTACCTCTGTGGTAATCTTTAATGCCATTGCTGGTATTTCTCCCCTCCTTTTCCTTCCCTTTATTTGTTGGGTATTTATTACCTTTGTTGGTAAGTAACAAAAAAAAAAATGGTCTTTTCTTGGGGGGGGGGGGGTGTTTGTGTGTTTTCTTTTTGTCTACTGTTGTGCTGGCAGGGCCTTTCCCCTCATTACTGTTGTGATTTGAAACTTGTCTTGTAGTCCGTGATAATGGCTGATAAGAAGGTAACAACAGGTTTTAAATAATGCGATAAGTGTGGCAGGAAAATGCCGAATTCCAATGGACGTTTGTCTTGGTGTTCCGCACTTGAAAGTTCAACCCCCATGCAACCTGTGTAAGGGCTTTACTGCCTGCACACTGACTGAGGGAAAGAATAAATTAATATTGAAAGTTCTCTTGAAAATGCCTTTCTCGGAGGCTTTATCTGAGGCAGAGATCTCAACACCTCCTAAAAAGGAACATAAGAAGAGGAGTCATTCTGTACCTTCCTCTCCTTATACCAGTGAGCCTAAATCTGTTAAGTCCCCCCCACGGAACCAGAACATCCAAAACTGACCTGCACCCATCTCGGCACTGAAGCATCAGACTCCATCTACGGTGCCGTCTTCTGCTATGGAACCGACCATGACTTCAGCACCTATGTTCCCATTGCCCCTCTTGGCACCAAAAATAGTCTCCCCAATTCAGGTCACTCCCCCCCCCCCCCCCAGTGCAACCTACTGGTCCTTTGACCACAGTGCCGAAGGGCAGAACTTTACCTCGGACCCGATATTCCCCATCTGTACATCCCTTTTTGGACAACAATTGAACCCATTTCTTGAACAGCCTAATTCTCCATCAGGGATGTCAACCTGCTCCTCCAGGATCTTTTCGGAACTCGACATAGTGAGAGACTAGTTGATCAGCTCCTGGTGGCCAGAGTCTTTTTAACTCCTCCTAAATCCTCCCTCCCACCCGAACTCAAGGAAATTACTCCACAGACTCCGACATATATTCATTCTTCATCCTCCTTGCGGGTATTGGAGTCCTCAGTCCTGACACTTATCCCAGTTCCAGCTTCTTCGGTTCCATTGGTAGATCTTACCATGTCTCCAGAGCCTAACCTATGGTCCGCAACTCAATCAGAGCCGACCCATCCTCGGGATCTGTCGGCACCATAACCCCTAGTAGAGCATCTGATTTTTCTACGGAGTTGTCTACCACAGTTCCAGTTGTTTTGACGGCACCGAGTCCTCTCGCAGCTCCTTCTGTGGGGCTGTGCTCGTGGGAGTGGGGTGTGACCCCAGTCTTGCGGTTGTCGCTCTGTTCCGGGCTGCCATCCCTCTTTGGTGTGCCTGCTTACCAGGTGATGGAGAGGGCTCATGCCTCAGCAGGCTCGCAGCTGGTTCCTTTGGTGACTGAATGCCACATATATATGTCCTCTGAACCGCAGCTGACACAGTCCACTACCCTGGACATCGAGCACAGGAGCCTCAAGATGCCCTACCACTCTTTGGAGTCTTTTTCAGATGACCCCACTGAGGAAGCACCCCACAAGAGATCACGCAAGATGACGCATGTGGATTCCCCTGAGGAATCCCTCATCGAAGATGCAGACTAAGATGAGGGAGAAGGATCCCCACAGTCTCCCCCTGAGGATGTCTTATTTGGAGACTTACTGGAAATCTTAAAGCAGTGGGGAGACTGGAAGCCCTCCAACCCTTCCTCTGAGGAGTGTGTATTCTTACAGGCTTTTCGTGCTGGACCCTCTACCTCCTGGGTGAGCTCCGCCTGCAGATGATGTAGTCCAGCTCATCTTGCAGCTCACCTAGAAGATTTCTAACACCATTGAGACTATCCCCCAGAAGCCAGACAAAATTCTCTCCCCTCCAGAGGATCACCCTAATTGGCCCAAAGGCTTAGCAGTAGACACTATGGTGGTGGAGATGGCCACTAGGAATGAAGTCACCGAGGAGAATTCTACTGTCCTTCCTCCAAACAGGGAGTCTCTGATGATGGCCATATTAGGGAAGTGGGTGTGTGGTTCATCGACCTTTACCATTCGGCCCTTGAATTACTTGGCACACTTTACCCATCTCCAGAGAGATGTGATCTTGGAACTCTCGGGAACCCTGGCAGGGGCAGTATCTGATGAGGTGCATGATAAAGTTGCCTCACGGGATGCCAATTCGTCCATGTGGTTGATCTGTCATACTACACGAAGGGGCAGCTAGAACAATGGGTACAGGCGTTATGAGACATCATGCCTGGATGCTCTTATGTGACTTTGTGGCCCCTTTTATTTCTTCCTTTGTCAATGCTCCCATTGACTCTTCCTCCCTTTTTAGCCCAAAGGTAAAAGACACATTAGCCAGGTGTGAAAAGGAAGGCAAGACCCTGTTTGCCATGGACGTGTGTTTTCCCCTCCCAACAGTCCTATTCTAGGAATCCAAGGAGTGGAAAGGTGGTACAAAAAATCCCAGAGTCCTTTCTGTGACACACATGGTGAGTTCCCCCCCCCCACCCACCCCCAGGGCAGAGGGGGGAAACTCATCAGGAAGACACCCCTCCCAAGGCAGAGGGGGGGGTCTGTGTAATCAGGGATCCAGGGATTCTTTCTCTGGACAGCCCTATCAGCGCTCCTGAAGAGCAGCTCAATTGCTTACCTCTGGAAGCAGTTAGGGGATGTTTTTCTCTGCACCACCTTGCCTGGCAATCCATAATGACCGATTATTGGGTGCAGACGATAATTACCTGAGGTTATTGCATCCCCTTCAACCTTTACCCGAGGCCGCAAAGGCAAATTTCCGACATTCCTCCCAGTCAACGGGATGCAGCAGTGCAGAAAATTCAAAGGCTGCTTCTAAAAAGAGCCATCCATACAGTCCCACCAGATCAGACAGAATCCGGATTTTACTCTAGGTTCTTTTTAGTGCCAAAAAAGATGGGACTGGAGGCCAGTTTTGAACTTCAGCACCCTAAGCAAGTTGGTCAGGCACACAATTCCGGATGGTCACTGTTAAGTCTATTCTCCCATTCCTGGAGAAAGATGATTGGATGTGCTCTGTAGATCTCCAAGATGCATATTATCACATAAAAATGGACAAACGCTCCAGGAGATTCCTCTGCTTCCAGCTGGGAGCCAAACACTACCAATTGCAAGCATTGCCCTTTGGTCTCTCTACAGCCCCCATAGTGTTCACCAAATGTATGGCAGTGGTAACAGCTCACTTGAGACTGCAAGGATTCTGGGTGTTTCTGTACTCAGACGACTGGCTCCTTTGTGCCCCTGCCAAGCGTCTGCTGCTTCTAGCCTTACACTACACCCTACATCTAGCAAGATTCCTAGGGATCTCCATCAACAAAGAAAGGTCCAAATTAGCAACTAGTCAAAACCTAGAATTCATAGGAGCAACTTTCGATACTGTCTTGCCTGGTCGCCCTCCCGCTTCACAGGCTCCAAAGACTAAGGTCTCAACTCCGAGTGATACTCTAACGACAATGTCCTAGCTCGTGCAGTCCTTCAACTACTAGGATCAATGGCAGCACAGATTACTATCATACCTAGCAAGACTACACATGAGACTTCTACAATGGCTCCTAGCATCACAGTGGTCCCCTTTAACTTATCCTCTCCTAGCATCACAGTGGTCCCTTTTAACTTCTCCTATGTCCTTCCCGATCTGCATAACAAATCGATGCAAACAAGACTTAAATTGGATGAAGCCAGAAAAGGACCTATGGAGTCATCCCTTCAAACCCTCTTAGCCCAAGGCCAGCATCCCTGATAGGGCGGGGGGCATTTCCAGGGAAAGACGGTCTAAGGCACTTGGTCCCCCATGGAGGCCAACCTGCATATCAATGCTCTAGAACTGAGGGCAGTGCTTCTGGCATTGCAGGCATTCCAATCTGTCCTCCCTTCAGGGACAATTGCTATCCGGTTGGACAACATGTCCGTAGTCTGATATATCAGCAAACAAGGGGAGCCAAATCCTACCCCGTTGCCAAGAAGCCATGAGAGTTTGGCAATGGGCAATATCTTCCAACCGCTTTCTGATAGCAGTGCTCATTCCCAGGGATTCCAATGTGATTGCGAACAAGCTGAGCAGATGCATTCTCCTGCCTCACGAGTCGTCCCTCAATCCTGTCATAGTGGCGAAGATCTTCAACCGCTGGGGCCAGCCTTGCGATTTATTCGCGTCCCCCACAAATGCAGCAGCTACTTTGCCCTAATCCCCCCCTCAGGGGGAACACCTGAGGGACACTCTAATACACGATTGGCCCACGGGACTTTATGCCTTTCCTCCTCTTCCTCTGATCCTGCAATTCCTAAAGAAAGCTCTTCGGTTGCGAAGCAGAGTGATTCTCATTGTACTCTATTGGCCCCGACAGATTTGGTTTCCCTTCCTTTGGCCCCTAGTCCATGGATTCTGGATCCAACTCTGGATTTACTGTTGCACTAGCAAGGGTTGCTCCAGCCAAACATTTGGAGTCTCAAGCTGACAGCTTGGTTCCTCCACTTCCAGTAATTGTCAGGCAGAATAATCTATCCTCCCCCGTGCGAAACATCCTTCTGGCTTCCCATAAGCCATCCACCAGGAAACCTTATCTCAGTAAATGGAAAAGATTCTTAGTTTGGTCTTAAGAGAAGGGGCTAGGCCCCCTTTGGCTCAGGTGAGTTCTGTACTGGACTATTTATCGAATCTCCATTAGGGAGCGGCAGCGTCCACTATTCAAGTACACCTGGCAGCTATCTCAAACTACCACAATGACTTCCAAGACTCCTCTTTGATATCTCACCATCTCTGTAAGATCTGTTTGAAAGGCGTTGCACTTATTAGACCACCCTTCAAGGAAACAATCGAACCTTGGAATTTAACACTAGTTTTACAAACCTTGACTCATCCTCCCTTTGAACCAGCTGCCAATTGCAATATGAAGTTCTTATCTTGGAAAATTCTATTCTTGGTAGCAATTACCTCATCAAGACGAATATCTGAACTACAAGCTTTATGCATAAAACAATCTTACATGGTTTTCCATAAAGACAGAGTATCACTTCAGACTAACCCCTCCTTACTCAGTTATTTCAGATTTGACCATCAATCAATTGATCTGCCAGTCTTTTTCCCCAATTTTTCTAATAAAGGAGAGTATTGTCTGCACTTGGATGTTCGTAGAACGTTATGTTTCTACTTGAGCAGGACTAAATCACTAAGAAAATCTAACCAATTATTCTTATCCTTCTCAGGACCAAAATTTGGGAAAACATGTTTCTAAAGTAACCCTAGCTGAATGGCTGAGATAGTATTTTCTTTGCTTACCAAGAGAACAAAGTGCAGAGGTAGCGTTGTTGCCTCACAGCAAGAGGTTCTCCCATTTGAATCTCGGGTTGGGTTTGGGAGTGCCTTCTGTGTGGAGTCTGCATGTCCTCCACGCGGTCGAGTGGGTGTTTGAAAGACATGCGTTGAATGGGCGTGCCTTTGTTGAAGGTTGGGCGTCTGGCTGGCAACTCAATACCATAGAAACCAACTGCCAATCATTAGCGGACCGGAGTTCCACTGTGGCGACCCCTAACCGGGAAAAGCCGAAAGACAAACAACAACAACCAAGAGAACAAAGTCCTCCTACCAACAAAGGTCATACAACCAGATCAGTTGTGACATCTTTTGCCTTCCATTCAAGAGCTTCCATGGATGACATTTGTGCAGCAGCCACTTAGGCCACTCCTCATACTTTTGTTACTCATTACAAATTGGTCTTGGTCTCTAGGGGGAGAATTTGGCTCAGTGGTGCTCAGGGATATCCTTCCATAGGGCCTCCCAGGATATGAAGTAGCTAGGGACTCTGTCCCATCAGTCATGAATGAATGAAGAAGATTAACAACATCAGATAAAGAAGTTATGTTACCATAACATTCCATCTGTGGTGTTGATCTTCATTCATTCATGACGTCCCAGCCTCCTACCCCTCCGAAAGACTCATACTTTCATACGGGCAAACTTGATCTGAGGTGATAGAGAGAGGGACATTGTGGGTAAGCTTAGCTCGAGAGTGTTTTGGCTGATGTGAGCTTGTTATAACAGCCAACTCCGTTCCGAGGATGGAACCAATATCCATCAGTCATGAATAAAGGAAGATCAACAACAAAGATGGAACGCTATGGTAAGAACATAACTTCTTCCTTTTTTTTTAGCACCGATTTTCAAAGGTTCTTGACTTTTTAGCTATGATTATCGATGAAGGGGGTGGCTCCTCAACTGTCTAGTACAGCTAGCAGCTATTTCTAATTGTCATATGGGAGTAAATAACTCAACCTTGACTTCCTCCAACCTTTGCAAAGCCTTTCTAAGGGGAACATATTTAATTAGACCTCCTGTAAAGGATCCTACTCCTTCAGATTTAAATGATGTTCTTCAGAACCATCAGCTAAGTCTGAACTAAGATTTTTGACCTGGAAAACTATTTTCTTAGTGTCTGAACTTAATGCTCGCTCTTCTAAACCTCCTCATTTAATTTTTCACAAGGATGAAGTATGTCTACGGACCATTCATTCCTTTCTACCTAAGGTGGTGTCAGAATCTAATATTAATCAGGTTATCAACCTTCCAGTCATCTTTCCAGACTTCTAAACCAAGGAGAATATATGTTTCACCTGTTGTATCTTCACAGACAGTTACGTTTTTACCTTCACAGAACCAAAGAATTGAGGAAATTTGAACAATTATTTGTTTTGTTTTCTGAGTCAAAATTGGTTGTTTCTAGAGTGACTTTAGCCAAATGGTTGACTTGATTGTATTACCTTTTGTTTATGAAAAAGTGTGATCTGATGTCACTTTTCATTTTATCCTCGACATGTGGGTTCAGCTCCGAGCCTCAGAACTGACTCAACTGTTACTACAGCTTGCAACAGCCAAAAACTCTCGAGCTTAACCCTTGCCCACAATGCTCCTCTCCTATTTGCCTTAGATCTCGTTTGCCAGTGTTCATGACAGATGTGTTCACCATTGCTGTTGAGCTATTTCTTTATTGATGTATATTTGTGAATTTTAAAAGTTTTCTACTTCTGTACTTCACCTTCTCTTTCCATACACGTGTATGTATTCTGAACTGCCATTGTTGATAGATGAATACACTGAGGTGTATGGAAGAAAAACTATCAGTTAGTCTTTCTTCCTGTTAGTTTTTTTTTTTGTTTTTGTTTTTTTTTTTTGAAACAGAAAAAGCTGCTCTTTCTACAGTGAGTATTACTGTTTCTGAGGCCTGCTTTCCTGTGTGCATGTGTGTAGTTTGTATAGCTGGCCTGTTTATGCCATTTGTTTAACTAACTTTGTAACCTACATTATAGCTGATGAACCTAACCTCTGGATTCAAAAGGTGCCAGAAACGTGGGCACCAAATTCCTATGTCAGACTCTCATTTGCTGTGTATCTATTGCCTGGGCCCAGTTCAACTTTAGGAAGACTGCTCTATATGTCCCAGATTCAGTCACAGGGCACTTGTGGAAAGACGTAACAAACTTATTTTGAAGATTATGCTTCCTTCACCGAGGCCTTATCTGATGCTGAGAAAGCCAAGAGTAAGACCAATGCGTCTTCCCTTCTTGCTCATAATCTTCTTCCAAAGCTTTGGAGAAGCCAAAAAAAAGAGAAGCCTGCCGGTGCATTCCACTCTGATACCATCCAAGAAAAAGGCCAAGTCTTGGGTTCCTATGCAACCCGTGGAAACTGACTATTGTACTAAAACTTCAGTTCCAAAGGGACTTGTGTAACCGAGTTTATTGGAGCAGGCAAAATCTTTGGCACCTAGCATTTTGGTGCAGGAACATTTGGATTATTCAACACCAAAACGTTTAGCACAGACATCTTTCATTGTCTACTACTTCAGCACTGAGTAAGGAATTTGAGGAACCATCCATTATGGACCTTCCGAGAACCTCATACTCACCCTCTATCAACCCCTTTGCAAGAAAGCTGCCTTTGCTCTTTCTGGAAAGGCCAAAAATCACCCTCCACCCTTTGTCCTTTCCACCAAGAGCTTAACTGAGGATGATGTGGAGAAGGCTGGTGAATAAGATACCTTGGGCGAGAGGATTTTCAGGTACCGCTTCAGTCCCAGCCCTCTCGGGTATGGGAGCAGAGCCTTTCCTTAACCCATCCATTTTTTCCTCCTCTGACTTCATTTAAAGTATTAGAGTTTTGGCTCCGAGCCCAGTGCTGACTATATTGGTTCCAGTGATATCCCTATCTTCGGAACAGATTATTGCTCTGTCGTCTTCTGTCCAGTCAGATTTGGAAACCTCATGGAGCCGAGTCTGTCCTGCTCGGTGGGGTGGGGAAGGCAAGAGTCGACTCCTTTTTTTTCGGCGGCATCTTTGCAAATTGGAGCTTCTGCACGGATCATCCTGGCTCCAGCTTCAGTCTCGGAAGCCGTCTTTTCAGAGCAGGAAGTGACCATGGTTCGGAGGTAGTATTTGCCTGTTCCAGGCTCCCCTCTCTCTTTGGGGGGTTTAGCTTTTGAACCGATGGAGAAAGCCCTGACTGAAGCAATCATACAGATGGCCCCTTCCACTTTGGAGCTAGTGCCCCTTTCCTCCTCACACCAAGATAGTCAACCTGCACTCCCACTGGGTCAGCGAGTGCCAAGACTGTAGGAGTCCCAGATAATGATTCTCTCCTCTTCTGATACCTGACCGGATCACCCCAGTGAGGAGACCCCTAAGAAGAGAAAGTGCAAGAGGAAGCACTTGGATTCCCCAGAGGAATTGATCACCATAGACGCTGACTTCAATGAAGGGGAAAGATCCCCAAGGTCCTTCGAAGACTTCCTGGAAGTATTGAAACAGAGGGGCGATTAGAAGTCCCAAAATCCCACCTCTGCAGAGTCTGTGTATCCACAGGCCTTTAGCACTTGACCCTCTACCTCTTGGGTGACTCCACCCTCTGGGCTCATTCAATTGATCTCTCAGTGGGTGTGGAAGGCCCCTGATACTACTGAACCTATCCCTACGAGACCTGACAAAATTTTGTCTGCCACTGAAGACAAACAGTTATGACCCAAAGGGTTAGCAGTTGATGCCATGGTCTTGGTGGCAGCCACAAAGAAGGAACTGGCCAAAGAGAATTTCTTTATCCATCTACCCAACAGAGAGTCTCAGGCAGTGGATAGATTTGGGAAGCAGGTGTATGCATTATCAGCCATTGCCTTACGGTCTTTGAACTTGGCACATTAAACCGATTCCTCTGAAGTCTGGTAAAGAGTTGTATACCCTTGCAGGAACCATTTCAGAGGATATCCAAGAAAAAGTGGTTTCCCAGTTGGCTACCCTAGAGTCTGTGTCAAATTCGTCCATGATGCTCATCTCTCATGCAGCCGAAGGGACCACCAGTGTGGCGGGTTCAAGTGTTGCCGGATGCACCTGTTTGATTTTGCCGATCCATTTAAGTCTTCATTCATCAATGCACACTTTGACAGATCATCCCTGTTTAGCATAAAAGATAGAGAAGCCTTATGCAGGTATGAGAAAGATGAAAAGACCCTTTCTGCTGTGGGCATATGTTTTTCCACTCCTCGGCAACCATTCTCTAGTAATCAGAGAAGCAGTGGAAAAATGTGGTTCAAGAAGTCCTAAGGCCCTTTTTATTAGGACACATGTGGAGGGAGTTCCTCAGAGGCAGAGGGGAACTTTAATGGAAGACACCACCCACGCTCATTGGTGGACCACAAAGTCAGAGTTTCAAGCATTCTTTCTGTGGTAAATCCTACCAGTCCTCCTGAAAAAGGGGCCTGATTGTCTTCCAATGGAGACAGTCAGGGGGTACTTATCCCTGCACTGAAATGCCTGGCTACAAATAACATTGGATGCTTGGGTGCAGAGGATTATATCGAGAGTTTATATAATCCCGTTTTCCTTTTCTCCTCCTGTATGCAAGAAAATCCTCAGCCTTCCACCTAGCCAGAGGGAATAAGCAGTCCTAGAAATCCAAAAACTGCTAGAAAGAGTCATCCAACAAGTCCCACCAGACCAGATAGTCTGTAATTTACTCAAGATTCTTTAGTGCCAAAAAAGACAGAGGACTGGAGACCAATTTTGGATCTAAGTGTACTGAACAAATCAGTTAATTAGACCAAATTCTGAATGGTCACTGTGCAGTCCATTCTCCCATTTTTGGAAAAAGATTGGATATGCTCAGTAGATCTTTAGGATATGTATTACCATATAAAATGGACAAACTATTCAGACATTTTCTCCACTCTTGGCTGGGAGCCAGTCACCATCACGTCAGAGTTCTGCCATTTGGTCTCACCACAGCCCCCAGGGTGTTCACCAAATGCATTGCAGTAGTAGCAGCTCACTTGAGACTGCAGGGATTCCTAATGTTTCTGTACCTAGACAACTATCTCATTACAGCTCAGACCAGGCATCAATTGATAGAAGCAAGAGACCATGAACTTCTCATTTGTTCTTATCTGGGAATAATTATAAATTACAAGAAATCAAAATTGACCCCAACTCAGAAACTGGAGTTCATAGGAGCCCTGCTAAATACTCAAACTTCCATGTCTTATCCCCCCCCCCCCCCCGTGAGATTACGAAAAAATCAGAGTTCAGGTACAGAAAGTAGTCAACAACAAAAAAACTAAACCACTTATCTAGTCTTTCATATACTGGGCTCCATGGATGCAGCTATAACTCTAGTTCCCTTGACAAGATATCGCATGAGGATATTTCAGTGGTTGCTAGCGTCTCAATGGTCAATGTTACACCAACCTATGTCAGACCTGATTTTGGTCACCAATCTTCACAGAAAAGATTTAGCTTGGTGGATGCATTCTGAAGACATTCTTCTAGGCTGCCCCTTTGTCCCATCACATCCCCAAGCCATAGTGACCATGGATGCCTCCCAGATGGGGTAGGGGGAGGCATTATCTGAGCAAGGGTGTCCAAGGCACTTGGTCCCCTACAGAGGCCAACTTGCATGTCAGTATTATGGAGCTAAGGCCAGTGCTTTTAGCATTGCAAGCCTTTCAGACTGCTCTTCCTTCGGGAGCAATTGCAATCCAGACTGACAATGTCACTGCTTTGGTACTTCAACAAACAGGGAGGAACCAAATCCCATCCTCTTTGTCGAGAAGCCCTCAGAGTGTGGCAGTGGGCGATCTCTTCCAACTGCTTTCTGATAGCAATGCGCATTCTGGCAAGTTCCAATGTGATAGCAGTCTAATTAGGTGTATTCTCCTGCCTCACGAGTGATCTGTCAATCCAAAGGTGGTAGAAAGGGATGTTCGTGTTTCACTGTTGCAGTCATTACACTTGGGTTATCCTGCTGGCAGGCTACCCGCAGTCAGCCAGAATTCCAAAGTCTAGGTCTGGCGTCTGTTTCTGTTGCCTCCTCCCTGATGTAAGTGCGCCAGGGGTATAAAAGATGCAGCCGACGCCATTTTCTTCAGTCTTTCTTCCCGCGCGGTGCCCGAAGCAAAAGCAGTTCGCAAGTGCCGGTCGTCCAACTCCTGAGATTTTCAGAATCGAATTTCAGATCCGAAGTCTTCATTAAACTTTTTTCGTGCTCCAGACGATGTCAGAAAAAGTTAATAATTGTATTTCTTGTGGGAAGCAAATATCTCATAAGGATTTTCATTCTTACTGTATACCTTGCCTAGGCCCAGACCACAACGTTGCTTGTTGTCGTTTTTGTGCTAGATTTAACCAATGCACTAACAAGCGCCGGTACAATTTTGCCTTTCATTACTTCGGCCGAAGATTTAATTATACTATGCCGTTGGAACAACCGACGAACAGAGTTTCTAAAAAAAGTAAGGATAAAGACAAGGACAGGCATTTGAGGTCCAAAAACCGATGATGAGGCTTCCGCTAAGCTACTCGTCGGTTCACTGGTTCTCAGTGAGGTGCTTTCGGAGCCCCTGGCACCCACTACCTCAGAGCCACAGGCCGTTTCAAACACCCACGTGGAGCCGACTGGGCCTTTGGAAACTCAAGGTATTGGATCCTCGGAAACAGTCCCTTCGGATGGGTCCGGAGCCGCTGTGCAGGCATCGGCTTCTGAGGGTGTTTTCAGACCAACACAGTTATATGTAAAGCCATCTTCAGCTTCAAAGCCAAAGACTAAAGCAGCTCTAAAGACAAAGAAACAAGTACAGCATTCTCCAGGACAAACTTCCATGCCTAAAAAACAAATGCTCAAAATGGCCGAAGACCGTATTACTTCGATCAGGGGTTCCCATCCCCCTCCTGATAAGAGGCCTAGGCAAGAGACTGAATATGAATCTTCAGATCAGGTTTCCATTTCCTCTGATTCCTCTTCTGATGTAGAATACTCTGTTCCTCCCTATGAGGATTCTGATGCTGAAGAATCCATTCCTTCAGCTTCTCCTCTTGAAGATTACTCTTTTGGGGAAAGCCTGCATACCATGAGAGAACATTTCCTTTGGGAGAGCCAGGATCACTCAGAATCTAAGAAAAGGTTCAGAGATTTTCTTTTACTTCCACAGCACAGGCCCCTTGCTATTCCCCCTGTTCTGGACATTGTGGATGATGTTTTTTCAGAGTCTGGCCTGTCTCCAGACTCCATACCTCCTGAACCAGTTAAGCCAGACAGATACTACAGGGTTCCAGATTCCCATAAATTTTTATATAAAAACCCTGCAGCTGACCCAGAGACCATTTCCCAGGCTCCTAAGGGTGTCAAGGCGTCCACTGCAAAAAACCCTGTCCCCTCTGATGGAGATTCAAGGGCACTGGACAGATGGGGGGGGAGTTTACACTTCAGCTACTTTGGCCTTAAATTGTCAATTTCATATGCTTAAATATCAGCAGTACTTAATGTCACTATTAAAACAAAAAATTATGACTAATTCTGACTGTCCAGACAACAAGGAAATGCAGGATTTATTGCATGCAGCTGAACAAGTGGGAAAGCATACTTTGCAATGTGGTTTTGATTCTTTGGAGGCCTCTTGTAAGGCCGCTGTGATGGGTTCTGTGATTAGAAGGCATGCTTGGTTAAAGGAACAGAATCTGTCTGATTATGTTAAAGCAAAATTATTAGATGCTCCATTACAGCATGATACTTTGTTTGGTGTTAAGGCAGTAGAGGTGTTGAAGAAAATGGAGGATAAAGCGAAATCTATGTAAACGGTTAAAGATTTCTTACAGGTACAGCCACCCAGATTTAGCAGAAACTGGCCTTCAAAAAATTGGTCCTTTCCAGTATCAGACAGGCCACAAAGAGGCAGATACAGACGCCCTAGAGGCAGAGTCCAGCCCCAAGGCTCATACAGGCCTAAACAATGGGGTGCTTCCACCTCCAAAAGTGGAGAAGACAAATCTCAACCTTATAGGAAACAAGTCACAATGACTTTCCTCTACCACTTCCAAGCACTTACCTTTTGGAAGCTCCCATAGGGGGAAAACTAGCACTTTATCAACAAATGTAGGAAAACAGAAACTGATCTCTCCACGAAACAGCAAGTAACAATTTCTCCAACCAAGCAATAAATCCAGTGAAACTTGTAGCGATGAAATAAGTAAAACAGACCTTTATTTAACAGTGGGATGATAAGCGCTTTCGCGTGGGTACAACCACGCTTCTTCAAATAATGATTAAACCCACTGACTTACTTTATATAGTGACATAATTGACTAAGACAATGATTTAATAACTAATTAAACAATCAATCCAATAAGTAATTTAAAGGACCCAGTATTAAAAGCAACATATATTGTTATGGTGTATAGAGAATATGAACACCCAAACAAACAAACAAATGAAACAGTGATTAAACGATGACTATAGGAGTGTGCATTCCCATATATATAGTCATAGTATAGTAAGCCATAGAATATAAAACCTGCTTAAAGATGAAATAAAATAAACTAACAAAAGCTCAAGGGTAATTGCATCTCAAACCTAAAACAGGAAACAAGTCAAAGTACATTGTTTCAAGGTACGCTGTTTCATAATCATAAGGTGAATACATAAAAAACGCATATTGAGAACGCAATTAAAACAAAACCTAGTAGAACACTTCTACAAAGATGTAATGAAGTTGCGAGAACATTATTACTCAATGTGGAGCGTTAAAAGCTCACTTAAAGAGCTAGCATGAAAACGCTCTACATAAAATGTATATACAATGAATCTTAAAAAAGGGAACACAAAAAAAAAAAAACGCATATGCTGCAAAGTGTGCGCTAGTTTAACAAAGTTCATCATCTGCTAAAGGTTAGATAGTAAAGGAACACTATTAAGTCTGATAAACTATCAATAATCTATATTACAAATAGTAAAAGTATATAAAACAACTATACAAGTAGTAATTCTTGTGAAAGACTGATATTTGGATTATACCTAAATATATCCAAATACCTAAATATATATATATTTTGAACTTTATCAACAAACCTAGCACATGATTACACAGGACAAATGGGTCTTGAATATAGTGTCTCACGGCTACAGGTTCCACTTTCACACCCTGCCAAAGGCAAGAGGCATGCCAGACCTGCCACACAACCAATGGGCAGAGGCACAAAAGCAAGTTTCTTCCCTCATGGAAAATGGGACCATTCAGCAAGTACCACTTCAGGAGCAGGGACAAGGATTTTACTCAAGACTCTTCTTGGTACCCAGAAAGGACAAAGTCTGGAGACCAATACTGGATCTGTCTATTCTAAACACTTTTCTGGAGGTTCCAAAATTCAAAATGTTAACTCTGCAGCAACTTCTGCCCATGCTGGGCAACAAGGCATGGCCTCATAACTTTGGACCTAAAGGAGGCATACCTGCATGTTCCAATCAGACAATCCTACAGAAGATACCTCAGATTCATAGCTGGCTCAATGCACTACCAATTCTCTGAGCTGCCCTTTGGCTTATCTACTGCACCCAGGGTCTTCACAAAATGCCTGGCACCAGTAATTGCTTTCTGCAGACAAAGAGGAATTCAAATATTTCCCTACTTGGACGACTGCCTTATTCAAGCAGAGAACAAGAACATTCTACTGAAACATCTGGCATTTGTAAAAAGATTGCTAAATTGCCTGGGGTACACAGTAAACGAAAAGAAATCAAAACTAGTACCCTCTCAAGAGATAATATTCCTGGGTGCAAGCTTAAATACAACTGCCCAGATGGCTTATCTCACAACAGGCAAACAAAGGCAACTAACTTCTTACTTCAAAATGTTGGCAACAAAGACCCAGTTATCTGCAAGAAAAAATCTGCAGGCTTTGGGCTTCATGGCATCCTGCATTCTTCTAATTCCATATGCCAGACTGCATATGAGGAAACTACAGTGGTATCTAAAAAGTGTTTGGACTCAACATTGCCACAGCCTGGAAACATTAGTAACCCTCATTCCTTGCCTGCAACAGGAATTTCGATGGTGGGCACAGGCCTGTCACCACAACAAGGGACAGCCATTCTCCCTACTCACAGTCAGCCAGTCAGTAACAACAGATGCATCAGACTGTGCCTGGGGGGGCACACATGGCAGGAAAATGTATTCGGGGCACATGGTCCACAAGCCAAATTCATCGTCATATCAATCAAAAAGAGATGCTGGCTGTTCAGAATGCCCTAACAGCTTTCAAGGATCTACTTCTTCCAGGACAATTTCTGATAAAGACTGACAATACTACAGTCGTGGTACATAAACAAGCAAGGAGACACACATTCCTACCCCCTCTGCAGACAAGCCATGACTTTGTGGGACACAGCATTGACTTATCAAGTACTCCTGCAAGCACAATTCCTGCCAGGAAAGAAAAATACTCTGGCAGACGAACTAAGCAGAAACCTCATGGATCCCCATGAATGGCAACTGGATCCACAAGTCTTCAGCATAACAAAGAAATGGGAATGCCCGGACATAGATCTGTTTGCCTCCCCTCACAACTGCCAGCTACAAAGATTCTGCACAAGGACTTATTACAAGCAAGCATGGAAAGTGGATGCACTATCATTCAGCTGGAAAAACCTTACACTGTATGCCTTTCCACCTCTGCCTCTCCTCCCCAAGGTACTCCTAAAGGTCAGACAAGAGAAGCCAAAAATTATTCTGATTGCCCCAGACTGGCCCCGCCAGCCCTGGTATCCAATCCTAAAGAGCGTGTCTCAAGGCCCAGCCTGGACATTACCTCTGATTCCTCATTTACTGACTCAATGAAACAATCAGATTTGGCACAACCAACTCGGGACCCTAAATCTGGCAGCATGGCGGATAATGTAGCCATTCATAACACAACTCTCTCTAAAGCAGTGATGGATGTTATTTTGGATGCCAGGAGGCCCAGTACCAGAAAATCTTATGCAGAAAAATGGAAGAGATTCTGTGCCTGGAACCAGGCACAAGGAATTGACACGATTGTACCAAATATTCCTCAGATTTTACAATATCTAACTGAGATGCTGGACAAAGGATTATCTTTTTCATCAATTAAAATCCATGCTTCTGCCATTTCAGCTCATTACAATATGGAAATACCTATTTTTTCACATCCATTGCTAAGACAGTACCTCAGAGGGGCCAAAAGTATAAGACCCCCAAGGAGAGCACCAATACCTGTATGGGATCTCAATTATGTCTTGGAAAAACTAACACTGCCATCTTTTGAGCCAGCCAACACAGCTGAAATAAAGTTCTTATGGAAAACCGCTCTGCTCCTAGCAATAACCTCTGCAAGACGAGTCTCAGAGTTACAGGCACTCATGGCTGTGGAGCCTTTTATCATTTTTCATCAAGACAGGGTTCGAGGACAAACCCAACTTTTATGCCTAAGGTAGTGTCCAGTGTGGCCCTTAACCAAACGATTCATTTGCCCACCTTTTATCCAAACCCACAAAATAAGGGTGAGAGACTCCTGCATTCTTTGGACAATCACAGACAGCTACGCTTCTACTTGGACAGAACTAAAGCTTTCAGAAAGACTGAGCAATTCTTGGCGGCATATGCTGCAAGATCACAAGGAAAGGCTATCTCAAAGCAGACTATTTCAAAATGGATAGGCCACTGCATTCGTTTCTGCTATTCACAACATGGCAAATCAATGCCCAAGGCCATTAGGCCACATTCTACTAGAGCAACAACCACTTCAGCAGCCTTCCTCAGAGGAGTACCAACCAAAGACATTTTAGAGGCTGCAACTTGGAGTTCAGTGCACACTTTTACCAAGCACTACCACTTACCTCTCTACTCTAAATCCAGGGCAGGCTTCGCCACTGCAGTTCTGCAGGGCCTTATAGCCTCTCCTAATCCTATTTAGACCCAGCCACCCAACCTCAGCTTTGGGATTCAACCCAAGTGTAATGACTGCAACAGTGAAACACGATGAACATAGTACAGTTGTGTACCTACCATAAATGTAGATGTTCGAGTGTATTCACTGTTGCAGTCCAGGTTACCCTCCCACCATCCCCCTTTCTTTGCTGGGACTTTTCTGTACTTCTCCATCCTATACAACCTATGTGGTGTATTTGCTTGTAGATGAAGGAAATGTTATTGTTGTGCATGCATACTTATTGGCATAATTTTTTAGCCTTCCTATATGGGGGCACCTGACATCTGGGGCAAGAAAAACTGAAGATAATGGCGTCTGCTGCATCTTTTATACCCTTGGTGCACTTATCAGGGAGGAGACGACAGCAACTGAAGCCGGACCTAGACTTTGGAATTCTGGCGGACTGCGGGTAGCCTGCCAGCAGGATAACCCAAGTGTAATGACTGCAACAGTGAATACACCCGAACATCTACATTTATGGTAGGTACACAACTGTACTGTTTCCGTCAGTGGGGCCAGCCTTGCTGTGACCTATTTGCCTCTCCCATAAACAAGTGTAGCAGCTACTTTGCCGTGATCCCCCTCTTGGGGAGTTGGCGAGAGATGCTCTTCTCCACATTTGGCCCTCCAATCTGCTGTATGCCTTTTCCCCACTTCCTGTACTCCTGAACTTCGTGCAGAAAGCAATTAGGTTAAAGAGCAAAGTAATCCTCATTCCACCTTATTGGCCTTGACAGATATTTTCCCCTTTCTTTGGCCTTATCTGATTCAAGAGCCTTGCATTCTGGACCCGTCTCTGGACCTTTTATCCCATCCCGAGGGATTAATCTATCCAAACATTGTAAACCTCAAGTTGACGGTGTGGTTTCTCCAATTCTGTTAATAGCCAGGCTTCCCTCACTTTCCTCCCCAGTATGTCGTATTCTCTTAGCCTCTCATAAGCGAGCTACCTGTAAACTCTATACTAGTAAATGGAGGTGGTTTACCTTTTGGTCTCATAATAACAATATTGATCCCTTTTCAGCACCCATTGATAAAATCCTAGAATTTTTAGCTTCACCTTTTAAGGCAGGTGTTTCCAACTGTACCATAAAAATTAAATTATCAGCTATTTCTAATTTCCATAATGGTTTTGAAGAATCCTCCTTGGCTTCTCATAAGCTCTGCAAAACCTTCTTAAAAGGAATGCTCTTGCTAAAACCCAATTACAAAGATCCTACCCCACCTTAGGATCTAAACTTAGTGTTATAAGCTGTTGTCCAACCTCCCTTTGAACCATCAGCTGAATGTGATCTGAAGTTTTTATCCTGGAAAACTGTTTCTAGTGGCAATAACTTCGGCCAGAAGGATTTTAGAAGTACAGGCCTTATGTAGACCTCCTTATTTGATTTTCCATAAAGATAGAGCTTCAACAAGAGACAATCTTTCCTTTTTCCCTAAGGTGGTGGTAGAGACGAATATCAGTCAGACTTAATAATTTACTAGTATTTTTTCCAGTTTTGCTAACAAATACTGCTTACATTTATTAGATGTTCACAGATAATTACATTTCTTTCTACACAGAACTAGGAATTTAAGAAAATCTGAACAAATTTGTGTCCGTTCTTATCTACAGGACTTGGCCAACCAGTGAGCAAAGTGACACTAACCAGATGGCTCAAAAAATGTATTTCTTTTGTCTGTAATGAGAAAATTAAATTGCTTAGGTCTTTAAAAGCATATTCTACAAGAGCGTTAGCTGGTTCAGAAGTTTTTCAATCTAGAGCTTCTGTGAATGATGATTGTGCAGCAGCAACTCTGGCTTCTCCTCATACCTTTATTACTCATTACAGATTAGATGTGGTCTGCAGGGGAAGAGTGTTGTTTGGTTCAGTGGTGCTCAGGAGTTTACTTCCTTGAGTCCTCTCGAGGTCTAAGGTGGCTGAGGACTCTGTCCTATATGTCTAGGATAAAATGAAAATTGACAACATCAGATAAAGAAGTTATGTACTCACCATAACACTCCATCTGTGTTGTCCATTTTCATTTATCCTCGACTCCCCTCCCTCATTTCCCCTGCCCTTGGAGTTTTTGGTGGAACGGATAATGGACATGTATCACTTATTGTTATATGGTTCCAGATATGGTCTCTATGAAGACTTTTGGGGTTTTTCATTCTGCCTTCAGCAAACTCTATCTGAGGTAAATAGGAGAGGAGCATTTTGGGTAAGGGTTAAGCTCAATAGTTTTTAGCTGTAGTAATGACCGAGTCCATTCAGAGGCTCAAAACCGAACCCATATGTCGAGGATAAATGAAAATGGACAACACAGATTGAATGTTGTGGTGAGTACATAACTTCTTTTTTTGCCTTTATCGAAACCACCAAAAGACCATTCCACCCGGTCTATGGCAACTTCTTCAGCCTTTTTGTCTAAAACTTCCTTGGATTATTGTACAGCTGCCACTTGGGCTAATCCTCATACCTTTATTGCTCATTGCAATTTGGATCTGGTCTCTAGGGGAAGAGCAGCCTTTGGCTCAGCTGTGCTCAGGAATATCCTTCCTTAGAGTCCTTCCAAGATTTAGGTAGCTGGGGACTCTGTCCCAACAGTTGAATGAATGAAAATTACAGCATCATGATAAAAAAAGTTATACTCACCATAATGTTCCATCTGTGTTGTCTATTTTCATTCTTCTTCAGCTTTCCTCCCAGCAACCCCCCTCTTTACTCTACTCCTAGAAAGATTGAAGGATATTGGAGCAACCACTGATGTGAGAGTGTTCAATCTCGCCTTTGTTCTTACACATGGGTTCGGAGCCGATCCTCGACTCCGTGTCGGCCGCTTGCAAGCTCTGCATCGAGAAGAAGCTCGAGATCACCTAATACCCACAATCCCCCTCTGCCTTTACCTCAGATCTAGTTTGCCGCTGCAGCGTTCGCATCACTGGGTCGAGCTCGAGCACCTGAGATAAGATTTAGAATTTTATTCTTGTATTTTTTTCTTGGTACTTTAGTGTTACAAGCTGTTTAGTGATATTTTGTGTGAGTGTGGTAAGGTATAAGGGAATCTCGGTACCTTTAAGTTATAAAACTTAGTTAGAGTTCTCTTCGGGGCCTACCACCCCTTATTGGATTTGACAACCGGATTGACTTTCACTACTGGATTTGACAATTTTACCGGACTTGACTTTTTACTGGATTTGACTATTTTTCTACTTAGTGACATGTCTGAAAAGGCCAAATCAGGGTTCAAGCGTTGCCAATGTGGGCAAAAAATGTCAGTAACGGACAATCATAGTTCCTGTGTCTACTGTCTTGGCCCTCTCCATCTGCAAGAAGACTGCTCTATTTGTCATTCTTTCAGTGGGAGGGTCATGACAGATAGGCGCAGGAAACTAATGGACAGGGGTTTATTAAAACCTTCCTTTCAGGAGGCTCTGGATGCTTCTGACCAGGCATCCAAATCCTCGAAGGAATTGAAGACGTCGGAGCCCAAGTCATCGGCTCCGAGCTCTTCGACTAAAGTTAGATCACCGGTTCCACAGACTTCGGGGCCGAGTGTTCAACTGTTGGCAGTTTCCGAGTCTTGGAACCGGTGATGGAGCTCCCTACCTCGACACTATTGAGGTCGGCTCCGTCTTCGGTTCCTTCGACCCGTTCTTCTAAGCTCTCCGATGTCGATGTGCTGCACCGTGTGGTGCAGAAGTTATTGGAACATTCGGCCCTGTCCAAACTTATCTCGGTTTCCACCCAATTGGTGTCGAAACTTGAAGGTCTCCCATTATCTCCATCCCTTCCTCCTCCGAGACCTGTCCAGTCTTTGGAGCCGGAAGAGGTTGATCTACTGATTGTGGAGCCCTCGGTGCCAGAACCGTCCTTTTCTCGGTCTGCTCCTTTCACCTCGACTCCGTCGGATCCGGTACCGGAGTCTCGGAGCCGAAGATCCGTCCTTGGTTCCGGGGCCGAGAGTCGAACCGACGTTTCGGTTCAGACTCTTCCTCTCGGGGCCTCGGCACGGATCGATTCGGCTCCGTCCTCGGGGTCGATACCTTCGGTGCCTGTCTCTGGGATTCTTCCCATTTCTCCGGAACCGGGAGACTCCTTGACTCGGGGCCCGGGGGCCTTCGATCTCATGAGGAAGGTGTTGTCTACCCAGACAACCACATCAGTAGAAGCAGCCTCTCCTCCCCATAAAGGACCGTTATCTTCCTCTGCACCAACGGCCACATCCAAGCATCGAGCACCGGTGTCTCAGCCACCCCTGGAGGGTGCCCCCTCTTCCTCGGAGGCTTCTTCGAATGCTCCCCCCGAAGAGGTCCCTAGGAAAAGATTGTGTAAGAGGAGACACTTAGATTCTCCACAAGAATCTTTAACATCCGATACTGACTTGGATGAGTCAGAAGGGTCCCCAAAGTCACCTTCAGAAGATGTCTCCTTTTCTGACATCTTGGAGATCCTGAAGCAGAGAGGTGATTGGCAGTCCCTCCCCCCTTCTGAGGATGAGTCAGTTTTGCTGAAGGCATTTGGTGCTCGCCCTTCCTCCTCCTGGGTCACTCCGCCCTTTGATGAGTTAATGGAATTGATTGCTCGAAGGGCGTGGGAGACACCTGACATGGTGGAACCGGTCCCTAGGAAGCCTAATAAGTACATCACTGCACCTCAAGACAAGGCTTACCTCACTAAAGGAGTTCCAGTGGACGCTATGGTGGTGGCAGCGGCCACGAAAAAGGAGATGTCGGAATCTTCCTCATCTGTCCATCCGCCTAACAGAGATTCTAGGACTATGGACAGATACGGGAAGCGCATTTTTAGTTCAGCGGCTTTTTCTATGCGGTCCCTGAACTATTTGACCCATTTTACACGCTTACGGAGGGATCTAGTCAAAGAGTTGGGAGATACCCTCCAGGGTACTACAGATGCTGCGGTCTCAGAGAAAGTTTCAGCACATCTAAATACCCTTACATCCATTGTTAACTCATCCATGAGGCTGATATCATACGCAGGCGAAGGAGCGAGTAGGGCAGCGGGTTCAGGGATTGCCCTTCGTAGGCAACCCTGGGTGCGCTTATGTTCATTCTTGGAAGCCTTCAAGTCTTCCTTTACTAACGCCCCATTTGATGGTGCCACTCTCTTTGGCCCCAAAGTAAAGGAGACCCTTACCCGGTGTGAACAGGAGGGAAAGACTCTGTCTGCTGTCGGAGTCCGTTTTCCACCCTTCCAGACCGTACCCCAAAGGGCAACGTGGTGGGAAAATGTGGTTTGAAAACCCCAAGGATCTTTCCCAAGCACACAGGGTGATGCCCCTCTAGAGGCAGAGGAGGGGCAGAGGTGGAAGACGACGCCCTGGCGGCAGAGGGTCCGCAAAACCAAGGTGACAGGGATACCCCCTGGAAAACCTTTCCAGCACTCCTGAGAGGAGGCCCGACTGTCCTGCTCTGGAGGCAGTCGGGGTCGCTAGCTTTATACCCTCAGGCCTGGCAAAACATTACTACAGACAACTGGGTAAAAGCGTTGTTACCAGAGGTTACAGAATACCATTCCTATCCACCCCCATTCCAAAGAAAACTCCCAGATGTACGCCCCATCTGAGACCCAGCAGCTATAGAAATTTCAAAGCTGCTAGAAAAGAGTCATCCAACCAGTCCCAGCGGACGAAATAGGATTCGCAACTTACTCAAGGTCCTTTTTAGTTCCAAAGAAGAGAGGGGACTGGAGGCCGATTCTGGACCTAAGCAACCTCAACACCTTTGTCAAGAAAGAAAAGTTCGAATGGTCACGCTTCAATCGATCCTTCCATTCTTACAGAAGGGCGACTGGATGTGCTCAGTAGATCTGAAGGACGCATACTACCACATCAAAATGGCCAGGGCGTCCAGGGGTCATTTGCGCTTCGGCTGGGAGCCAGTCACTACCAGTTTCGAGCCCTGCCCTTTGGTCTGACCTCAGCCCCCAGGGTTTTCACCAAATGCATGGCAGTGGTAGCGTCTCATCTGAGGCGCCTAGGATTCCAGGTGTTTCCGTATCTGGACGACTGGCTCCTGTCTGCCACCACCAGGCGTCAACTGATACAGGCCAGGGATTACACCCTACAACTTTGTATTCACCTCGAATTTCCGTAAATTTGAAAAATCCTTACTACAGCCATCACAGCATATCTTATTCATAGGAGCGAATTAGATACGCATCATTTGATTCTAAGGCTTCCTACAGAAAGGATAGTCACTTCAAAACAACATTTCTCTCCTTCTGTCGTCCAAAAAATCCCCGGCAAAGCTGGTTCTAAGGTCTTGGGTCTCATGGCAGCTTCTCTCATTGCGATACCATTGGGAAGACTGCACATGAGAGTCCTACAATGGCTGCTGTTTGCACAATGGTCGTTCCAACAGCTACCTCTGACACACGAAATTTTGATAACAAACACATGCAAATCACACCTAACTTGGTGGCTTCAGACTTGCAACCTTTCCAGCGGAAGACCATTTGTGCTACCCACACCGTCAGCGACGATAACCACGGATGCTTCCCTGATAGGGTGGGGGGGCATCTTTCAGGGACAGACAGTCCAAGGCGAATGGACCAATCTGGAGTACAATCTGCACATCAATGTTCTGGAGTTGAGGGCAGTGTTTTTAGCGTTGCAACACTTTGCTCCCCTTCTTCCTCTAGGGACTATTGCAGTTCAGACAGACAACATGTCCGTAGTCTGGTACATAAACAAGCAAGGGGGAACCAGGTCTTATCAACTATGCAGAGAGGCCATGAGAATTTGGCAGTGGGCGGAGTCCACGGGTCGCTTTCTGATCGCAATGCACATCCCGGGGTCATCCAACGTCATAGCCGACAGGCTGAGCAGAGCAATACTGTTGCCTCACGAGTGGTCCCTCAAACAGTCAATTGCGAACATGATATTTCGCAAGTGGGGCCAGCCTTCCTGCGATCTGTTTGCGTCTCCAATGAACACCAAATGCAGGAGCTATTTTGCCCTATTACCCCCTCCAGGGGAAGTCCCCAGGGACGCGCTGGTGCACGATTGGCCCCCGGGTCTCCTGTATGCTTTTCCTCCATTTCCCCTGATTGCAAAGTTTCTGCAGAAAGCCAACAACCTTCAGAGGACGATAATCCTCATTGCCCCATTCTGGCCTCGTCAAATTTGGTTCCCCTTTCTCTTACATCACCGCATTCGGGGACCTTGGATGCTGGACCCAGAGCCAGATCTACTGACTCACTCGTCAGGAGTTCCTCACCCATCTCTCGAATCACTCCATCTAGCAGCTTGGCTGCTCCGCTTCCCTTTCTAGCCAGGTCCGATTCCCTTACACCGGCGGTTCAGAATATTTTAGTGGCTTCTCTCAAAGCTTCCACTACAAAAACCTACACCAGTAAATGGAAACGTTTCGTCTTCTGGACTAATTCACATCATTTGGACCCTGTTATAGCTCCGTTGAACAAGATCTTGGAGTTTTTGACAGAATTGTTTCATGAAGGAGCTTCTCCTGCTACTTTAAGAGTGCAATTGGCTGCCATTTCTAACTTTCATGTGGAAGAATGTGGTGCGCCTATTATGGCTCACAGACTTTGTAAAGCTTTTTAAAAGGGTCTTTTCATATCAGACCACCAGTTAGAATTCCTACATCACCGTGGAATCTGAACCTTTTACTTTCTAAATTGATGTTGCCCCCCTTTGAACCAGCCTCAGTTTGCCCATTGAAATTTTTATCGTGGAAAACTCTATTCCTGGTGGCCATTACATCCGCTAGGCGAGTGTCTGAGCTTCAGGCTCTTTCTATTAAACACCCTTATTTAATCTTCCACTCTGACAGAGTATCCCTTCGCACTAATCCATCCTTTCTCCCCAAAGTTTGCTCTTCTAATAATATTAATCAGTCCATTGAATTACCCACCTTCTTCAAAAATCACTCTAATAAATTAGAGTATATGTTGCACAAATTGGATGTCCATAGACAACTCAGGTTTTATTTGGATAGAACAAAAGATCACAGGAAATCTGATCATCAACTGTTTGTAGCCTTTGCTGACAGCAGGAAGGGTGTAGCAGTTACGAAACGAACTCTTTCCAAATGGCTAACTGATTGTATCACATACGTTTATGAGGCTTCCAATCAAACCTTATCGGTCAAACCTAAAGGACATTCTACGAGATCAGTGTCTACATCCTTAGCTCACGCAGCTCGCTTACCATTAGACACGATTTGTGCGGCTGCTACTTGGGCTAAACCACATACATTTATCTCTCATTACAAAGTGGACAGGGTTTCTAGGGATAGGGCAACCTTTGGTTCCACTGTGCTCAAGAACGTTCTCCGTGAGTTCCTCAGGATCATGGAGCTAGGACGCTACCCATGTAAGAACAAAGCGAGATTGAACACTCTCACATATAGAAGTTATGTCCTTACCATAACGTTCCATGTGGAGTGTTCATCTCGCTTTGTTCTTACTCCCACCCTCCCACCCTTAGGAAGAACGTTCGATTTGGTGCCTGATCTGGAGTATTCTCCTTCTGCAGTTGCAATAGTTGTATTGTATGATACACTTGTGTATATATATATATATATATATATATATATATGTATATATGTATATAGATGATCCTTCATTATGTAATTTTTGGTATGTGTGTGTGCTCTCTATGGCTGGTTTGCTTGCAAACTAGATCTGAGGTAAAGGCAGAGGGGGATTGTGGGTATTAGGTGATCTCGAGCTTCTTCTCGATGCAGAGCTTGCAAGCGGCCGACACGGAGCCGAGGATCGGCTCTGAACCCATGTGTAAGAACAAAGGCAAGATGAACACTCCACATGGAAACGTTATGGTAAGGACATAACTTCTATTTCCTTTGCTTGAGCCCCAGATTCCGTTATCTTCTGATTCTCCACTATTCTGTATGTCTATGGGTAGCAAACTAGATCTGAAGTATGTAAGGTGACTGGGGAATTATGGGTAAATGGAAGAACTTGAGCATTTGTGTTATATGATCTGGAAGAAGCAGCCAAGTCGGATCCAAACCCAGCAGTTGAGGAAGAATGAAAATGGACAACACAGATGGAACGTTATGGTGAGTACATAATTTTTTTCAGTTTGCTTTCCACAACACTGAACTGCTTGCTTCTCACTACATTCTGTAATGTGTTGCTGTTCTCTTTGTAAAATTTAGTATGTTCTCAAAGCTGGAACTAATGGTGAGTAATAGGATAATTTGTTTTTATTAGCACAGGGGATTTATGGTGCCAGTACACTCATCTTTTGCAGCAGTGTAAGATTTGCAGTCAGTTCCCTAGTACAGTTTTGTCTACAGCAGCTTGTTAATCATACAAATGCAGCAAGTCCATTTTCCTGTTGCCTGCTTAAACTGTTTTGACTACTGTTCTCATTCATTGTTTACAGGGAAATGTTTTATTACAATACAGAGTAATTGTGTGTTCTTATTGGAGTATTGGTAGCTTGAGGAGCTGCTTTTAAACGGATTCATAGATTTGCAAGGCCATTAAGTCTTGTGATCATTCAGACTTGTCATTACCCTCCCTTATGCCACTCCCTCCCTCCTTTCTGCAGAAGAGACTTCCAGTGAAGCCCAGAATAAATTTGTGACTACCCATCCAGTCATCTAGGATACATTTAAAGGAGGATAGTGAGTTCCACTGCTTAATATGCAGGACATGTTTATCTAAGAGGTTTGGGAGACATTGCTAATAAACCTGTCCCTCAACCATGTTTTTATCTGTTGAAGATGTAGGTAGTTTCCTCCAGGTGCTCCAGTTTCCTCCCACATTCCAAAGATTTGCTGGATTGTCAATCTAAATTGGCTGTGTGTGTGTGTGTGTGTGTGTGTGTAGTATGGAAGAACAACCACGGGAGGGCTAGCCATCTGGTGGTGTGAACCTTGGCCGTAGATTGTCACTGTTAGTGACATCCCAACCCCATGTGGAAAAATGGGAAAAGAGATTGCGAATGAATGGAAGTAGGTCCCTGGTTCTAATGTTTGTGGATGTGTTGAACTTCAGGTGATACAGGAGCTCCAGAACAACTGAGTTTGTAATAGTGTGGTAAGTGAGTTAGAGCTGTCCTGTCAAACGTCTGTAAGACACTGAATAAAGTGATACAGCTTCTAGCCTCTCATGGTAGCTCAGGGACATTAGGCGTATGATCTTTTTGCTTAGGAACCTTTGGGTTCTTTCTAATTGTTTGATATATTTAGTAAGATACCCCAAAAGCGGCATTGTACACGATAATTAGTCTTGTCATTGATGATTGTAAGGGAATGATTTCTCTGTAGATATTGATATTGCTTTGGCAATTAACCTTGCTAAATAAAAGATTTTCTTGACAACCAATCACATGATACTCAAAAGAGAGAGAGTTAGCCCAGGTTCCCAAGTCCCTAACTAAATTTTTGTTTTGTAGGGATGTGCTATCTGTACAGTATGATGGGGGTAGGGGTACTGTACCAGATATGATTATCCACTTTTTAGCATTTAGTTTGAGCCCATTTTTGGTACATCGGAGTTTACAAGGGCAAGTTCACTCTGAGGGTTTGTGTGTCAGAGGATGTAGTCATCTGCAAACTTTGCTAGCCAGAGGACTTGCACCTCCACATGGAGAGCTGGGGAGTAAATGTAGAAAAGGAGAGGTCCTGGCATTAACTCCTGAGGAAACACTGCTGAATTAAAATAAGCTGACGCATGCATCTCTCAGGATTGTTTGACTTGTGTGGTATGCCTCTTAATTATCTTGAATTCATAGAGTTGCAGTATATTAATACATAAATCATTAGTGTCCTATAATCTTCTGATAATGAACTGAATGCAAGGTTGTTATATGCTCAATCATATGAAGACCAGCTGCTGTTTTATTTCAGATGCTCTCTCCACTCAGCTATGTAGTTAAGAATTCTGCTGTCATGAGAAAATTTAATACAAACGTGGTTGTCTGTTTTTGTAGCTATTTGGTGCCTGAATGTTTTTTCGGTTACTGATGCGGTATGGGGGGGGGGGGGTCAGATATGATTCTGGTCTTTTGTCACACAACAATAGGATGGATCAAGACAGATTGGACTATTGTAATGGAAAATGACTCTTAGGGCATGTAAGGCAGCAGCCTCACTTTTGGAAAAAGAGCTTGTCTGTAAGGTTGAAAAACAGCAGCAAGTTTGATTTGATCTTGTGTGCGCACACTTATGGTGTTTGTGGATCGTGATTTCTGTCATGGGCGTGATTTGTTTCTCACTCTGGCAATGACCTTTGGGAAAGGCCTTAGGCAAGTGTGGAGAGACAAACTCTTAGCCACATGTTCTGTTGAGGTTTGTGTTAGTAAGCAAGGTCATCTGAGCACAGCTATAAGTTTCAGTAAAGGTAATTGTGCAGATACACATAACAGCTGTTTTAAGTATCTGACTTTCTTAGAGATCCCAAGTATGGTGCAACATACGTCACCTTCAACTCTCACTTGGGGAATGATGGAGATAGCTGGAGGAGAGCGACTGAGAGGAACAACTAACTCTATCTGAACTTGAGTGGAGAGCAATTTCTGTTATATGTTACAGATTATCCATAATAAGACCCATTTTGTTCAAATGTAAGGATGTACTCAAGTCTGCTTGGTAATTCTGTAGTTGTATCATAGACCTAAGGATGTAAGTTCTGAGCAGTCTGACCAAGATAGATACTGAGCTGTCAGCTGATCAGCAGTTGGTGGTGAGTTGGATCAGTCAGTCAGGAAGAAAGTCGCTGGACACTCCTGATAAACCCAAACATTTAGTAAGGATACTGTGGAAATGCTTAATCAGTGCTTCTGCGGATGGTAAGTTCAGCTTCCACCTTTAAGCGTTTTGCCCATATTCCTAATCAAGACTTCAATAACTGTGCAGCTGCAAGGTGGTCAGTGTTTATCATGATGGTAATGCTACAGTCCACTGGCAGACCGCAGCACTGAATGAAGCCAGTGAGTTAGAGAACTGTTCAGGAGGAAGGTAAGTCTCCATATTTCACTGACATTTGTCAACAACCTACAGAGACTGCAGCTGCAGCATTTGTTGTAGTGAGGGTCTGGGTGTTGAAATTTCATTAGGCCATAGTAAATGACTCTTAGATGGCCTCAGAGGTACTGGTAAACCATACAGTAAGTTAAGAGAGGGAGGTTAAACATTGCACAGGCCATCCTCAGCAGAGGTGGAGGAATGCTAACAGTGCTAACCTAAGATGGGGACAACTTTCGGAGATGGAAGGATCAACTAAATTAAAAAAAAATGCTCATGTAGTGTTCTCCCATCATCACTCAGATGATAACAACCATCAAGGAGCATTTTAAAACAAAAAGAATGGTTTTAATTTGTTCAAGAAACGTAACTTTCAAACAAAACGATTAAAAGTTACTACTAAAGTGCAAATAGGTGTTAGGAAATATAGGATGTTCTTTGTTTCACTGTTGCAGTCATTACATTTGGATTATCTGCTTGCAGGTAGCCCTCAGCCGGCCTGATTATCAGTCTTGGGTTCTGCGTCGGTTGCTGTCTCTTCTTCCATGATGTCAGGTAGTCAGGGGTATAAAGCATGCAGCCGATGCCATTACACAAGTCTTACTTGCCGTGTGGTGCCTGAAGCAGAAGCACTTCGCAAGTGCCAGTTGGCCGACTCCTAAAATTTTCGTTTTCGAGTTTCAGAACTGAAGTCTTCAAAAAAGCTTAAATATCCCACTGGGGATCCTTTTTCTTGCTCTAAACCGATGTCCGTAAAAGTTAACAATTGTACTTGTGGAAAGCAAATACTTCCATAAAAATTTTCATTCGTACTGCATTCCTTGCTTAGGCCCAGACCACAACGTCCCTCGCTGTCGGTTTTGTGCTTTATTCAATCCTCGTACTATTCGTCGTCTGTTCATTTTTGCATCTGTTTCGGTACTTGGTTCAGTTATCCAGAAATGGCTTCGGTAAGCCATCTGACTACTGACATTCCAAAAAAAGTAAAGATAGAGACCACATAAGTCCAAAGCTGCCAACGACGCTTCTGTTAAGCTAGTTGCCAGTTCGCTGGTACTCAGTGAGGTGCTTTCGCAGCCCCTGATACCCGCTACATCAGATTCGCAGGCCTCTACTGAGACCCATTTGGAGTCCGTTATGCCATGAGATGCTTCGACTATGGAACCTGCGGATGTCTCTACCTTGGATGGGTCTGGAGCTGCTGTGCAGGCACTGGCTTCTGGGGGTGTATTCGGGCCTACTGACTTGTATATCAAACCGATGCTATTAGAAAAATATGTATTAATGTGTGTATTAGTAATATGCTTAGTGCATTTAGAGCTTGAAAAGGGTTAACACATTTATTCTATTTCATACTGCATAAATCTGTACAAACTGCAGATGCTTTCTGACCTTGTATTGTTAGCTAAAATCTTGCTTGTGCCTTGGAAATTTACTGAGAAGCAGATGATTCCTGCTTATGTTAGGACAATAATGAATAGAACAATACTACTTGTATGAAGCTTAGACAAGAAGTTCCATTTGTGCTGTGAGAAAATACACAACTGTAGAAGCCATAGATAATTAGGACAAAGCCTGTTTGAAAATATGAACTGCAATCAGCATTTGCTTGTATCTGAGTTAGAAGAGTACCTTGAAATGTAACACTGTACAATAGAAGCCTGTAAACAAATTAGTGCCCACCAAGGCCAGGTTGTTTTTCTCAAAAGTTTCTCACAAATCTAGTCATGTCAGCAGAAAATCTGAGTAACATCTGCTGTAGAACAATACTGAAAGTTGTGTTTGATTACATCAGCCATAGAAGGCCATGTCTTGTAAAATAGTATAAAAATAAGCATACTTCCTGTTAGTAGTTAGACAAATCCTTGTATTTGCATGTTTTTGTCTCCTTGCAGCAAGTAATTAAATATGCCTTAACTGAACCTTACGTGTATTGGTCTTTGAAGTTTTTTCCTTTGACAGACGCCATCATCTTCAAGGCCTAAAACTCGATCCACGTCTAGAAAAGCTATGTCCAAACCGCATGGTCAGGCCCATACGCCTAAAAAACAAGAATGGCTGAAGACCTTATTACTCTAATTAGGGGAAGCCACCATTCTTCCCTCTAAGAGACCTAGAACTGATTTTCCTTCTGATTCTTCTGATCAGGATTCTGAAATTTTTGTTTCTTCTGATGACCAGGATTTGCCCTTATCTACCTATGAGGATTCTGATGCAGAGGACTCCATTCCCTCTGCTTCCCCTCCAGAAGATTTCTCTTTTGGTGAAACTTTGCACACTCTTAGGGAGTATTTCTGCTGGGAAAGCCAGGATTACTCTGACTCCAAAAAGAGGCTTAGGGAATTTTTACTCCTGCCTCAACACACGCCTTTAGCTATCCCTCCTGTACTGGACATTGTAGATGATGCCTTCTTGGAATCTAGCCTGACCCCAGACACCTTACCTCCGGCTCCCAGGAAACCTGACCGGTATTACATAGTACCTGATTCTCACAAGTTCCTCTTTAAGAATCCTACTGCGGACCCAGAGACCATTTCACAGGGACCCAAAGGCATTAAGGCTACTACTGCCAAAAATCCTACCCCATCTGATAGAGATTCCAGGGCCCTGGACAGATGGGGTAAGAAGGTATACACTTCTGCTACTTTGGCCATTAAGGCTTTAAGCTGCCAGTTTCATATGTTAAAGTACCAGCAGCATATTATTGGATTACTTAAACAGAAATTGATGTTGATTCCTGACTGTGCTAAAAATAAAGAATTACAGGATTTAATGCATTCTGCTGAACAAGTTGGTAAACAATACTCTGCAATATGGTTTTGACTCCTTAGAGGCATCTTGTAGGGCTGCTGTTCCTGGGTCTGTTCTTAGAAGGCATGCTTGGCTTAAGGAGCAAACTCTGCCAGATCATGTTAAAGCCAAATTACTGGATGCCCCTTAAACCAAGACCGCCTGTTTGGCAACAAAGCAGAAGTTCTTAAAAAGATGGAGGAAAAAGCTAAATCTATGCAAACTGTTAGATTTCCTGCAAGTACAGCCTCCCATATTTAGTACATATTGGCCTTCTAAGAATTGGTCCTTTCCTGTCTCTTTCAGGCCTTCTCAGTCCAAATCCAGGAACAGCAGACCACCCAGGCCACAGTCTCAAGGTACTTGAGGCCTAAGCAGTGGGGGGGGGGGCTCCCACTTCCAAAGCTGGAAGTAGTAAGACACCCCCCTATGGTAAATTGTCACAATGACTTAACCTTAAACCTTCCAAGCCCTGCTCAACTGACCGCACCTTTAGGGGGAAAGCTCGCCCTGCATGCAAAAAACTGGGAAGTCATTACCCAAGACAAATGGGTTTTAAATGTAATTTCCCAAGGATACAGATTCCATTTCCACACCTTACCAACCCCAAAAGGTTGGCCAGACTTATCCCCAAATCAGTGGGCAGAGGCTCAACAGCAGGTTCTCTCTCTTCTAAGTGTCAGGGCTATTCAACCTGTTCCAGCAGAAGAATGGGGACAAGGTTTTTACTCCAAACATTTCGTAGTACCCAGAAAAGACAACTCGTGGCGTCCTATCCTGGACCTATCTATCCTAAACACTTTTTGGTAATTCCAAAATTCAAAATGCTAACTCTTCACCAGCTGCTTCCCATGCTGGGCAAAAATGCTTTGTTGGCAACGTTGGATTTAAAGGAAGCTTACCTGCACATACCAATAAGGGATTCTTGCAGAAAATACCTATGCTTCAGATCAGGTTACATGCACTATCGGTTCTCTGCACTGCCCTTTGGCTTATCTACTGCACCCAGGGTATTCACAAAATGCCTAGCTCCAGTTGTATTTTGCAGGCAAAGAAATATTCAGATATACCCATACGTGGATGATTGTCTAATTCAGGCAGAAAGTCCGGACATACTATTAAATCATCTGGCATTTGTAAAGAAACTGCTAACCTCACTGGGGTACACCATAAACGAAAAGAAATCTCACCTAGTACCCTGCCAACAAATTGTATTCCTGGGAGCAAACTTGAACACAACTTCCCAGATGGCCTACCTCATGCCAGAGAAACAAGTTTATCTGACAGCCTACTTCAAATTACTGGCCACAAAGACCCAGTTAACTGCAAGGAAAGTACTGCAAGCTCTGGGGTTCATGGCCTCTTGCATCCTAATTCCATATGTAAGACTGCATATGAGGAGACTACAATGGTATCTAAAAAGCCTATGGTGTCAACATTCAAAGGACTTGGAATCAGTGATTCCTATCATCCCTCGTATAAAGACAGAATTCCTTTGGTGGGCAGAGACCTGCTACCTCAACAAGGGACTGCCATTCATTGGCACCTAAGCCCTAACAACAGACGCATCAGACTATGCATGGGGGGCTCACTTGGCAGGGCAGTGCATTCAGGGCAAATGGAACCAGAGTCAAATGCACCTGCATATCAATCAAAAAGAAATGCTATTAAATGCTAGCTGTACAGAATGCTCTGACAGCCTTCAAGGACCGCATCTTTCCAGGACAATTATTGGTAAAAACAAACAGCACCACTGTTATGTGGTACATAAGCAGGAGGGAACCCACTCTTACCCTCTCTGCAGACTAGCCATGGCTCTGTGGAACACAGCCTTGAGCTACCAAGTGCGCCTACAGGCTCAGTTCCTGGCAGGCAAGCCAAATACACTGGCAGGTGACCTAAGCAGAAATCTCATGGACCCACACGAGTGGAAACTGGGACCAAAGATATTCAACATGTTGAGAAACAAATGGGGGAGCCCAGAGGTAGACTTGTTTGCCTCCCCTCAGAACTACCAATTGCACAAATTTTGCACAAGGACTCCGCACAGACAAGCTTGGAAAAGTGGATGCCCTGTCCTTCACCTGGGAAAACCTCTCAGTTTATGCCTTTCCCCCTCTGCCTCTCCCCCTCTGCCTCTCCTCTCCAAAGTTCTATTAAAGATTAAACAGGACAAACCAAGGAGAATACTTATTGCACCAGACTGGCCACGCCAACACTGGATGTTCATCGTGTAACCCTGCTGCAGTCATCACACTTGGGTTATCCTGCCGTCAGGCAGTCCCACAGTCGGCCCGAGTTCCAAAGTCTTGGTCTGGCGTCGGTTGCTGTCGCTTCTTCCCTGATGTCAGTGCGCCAGGGGTATACAAGCGGCATCCGACACCATTTTCTTCAGTCTTTCTTGCCGCGCGGTGCCCGAAGCAGAAGCAGTTCGCAAGTGCCGGTCGGCCAACACCTGAGTTTTTCGATTCGAATTTCAGTCCAAAGTCTTCAATAAAGCTAAGTACCCTATTGGGGAACCTTTTCTTGCCTCAGTCCGATGTCAGAAAAAGTTAACAATTGCATTTCCTGTGGGAAGCAAATACCTCATAAGGACTTCCATTCCTGTTGTATTCCTTGCCTAGGCCCAGACCACGATGTCACAGGTTATCGGTTTTGTGCTAGGTTTAATAAACGAACTATCAAACTCCGTTTTGACTTCGCACGACATTACTTTGGTAGGAAATTTAATTATATCATGCCGTCGGAGCAGCCGATGACCGTCATGCATAAAAAACGCAAGGATAAGGACAGGCAGCCTAGGAACAAGCCAGACTCCGAGGCCTCTGCTGGGCCTGTCTCCGGTTCTCCGGTTTTCAGTGAGGCGCTTACGCAGCCCCTGACGACCGCAGAACTGGAACCCCAGGCAGCTGGAGATTCTCAAGCGGAGTGTACTAGGCCGACGCAGCCATCTTCATTAGGCCCTTCCGACACTGGAGCAGAAGTAGACCCCGGTGCAGTGGAAACGCCTTCGGTTGCAGAAGGTGTCTTCAGACCGACTACACTCACCATTAAATCTTATGCTAAGCTTAAAACTCCTTTAAAACCAAAGAAGACTGTACACCAGTCTACAGTTCAAGGCCCCATGCCTAAGAAACAGATGCTTAAGATGGCTGAAGATTTGATTACCCTAATCAGGGGTTTCCATACCCCTCCTGATAAAAGACCAAGACAAGAGGAGGATTATGCTTCCTCTGACCAGGTTTCAATTTCCTCAGATTCTTCTGAGGAACAGGATTACACTTTTCCACCTTATGAAGACTCTGATGCTGAAGACTCTATTCCCTCAGCATCTCCCCCTGAAGACTACTCCTTTGGGGAAACTTTACATACCATGAGGGAACATTTCCACTGGGAAGGCCAAGACTACTCTGATTCTAAGAAAAGGCTCCGAGAGTTCCTTTTTCTACCCCAGCACAGACCTCTTGCTATCCCTCCAGTTTTAGATATTGTGGATGATGTTTACTTGGAGTCTAGTCTAAATCCAGACTCTCAATCTCCTGCTCCAGCCAAACCAGACAGATACTACAGAGTACCTGACTCTCACAAATTACTTTATAAAAGCCCTGTGGCTGACCCGGAAACAATTTCCCAAGGTCCTGAGGGAGCTAAAGCTTCTATGGCTAAAAATCCTGTGCCCTCTGAAAGGGATTCCAGAGCCCTAGATAGATGGGGAAAGAAAATATACACCTCAGCGACTCTGGCTATGAGAGCATTAAATTGGCAGTTTCACATGCTGAAATATCAGCAATTCCTAATGTCTCAATTAAAACAAAGAATGAGCACACATACTGAACAGTCTGAATTCAAGGAAATGTAGGATCTGTTGCATGCAGCTGAACAGGTGGGCAAACATACTTTACAATGTGGATTTGATTAATTGGAAGCTTCCTGAAGAGCAGCTGTTACTGGCTCTGTCATACGTAGACATGCTTGGTTAAAAGAACAAACCCTTCCTGATCATGTTAAAGCAAAATTATTGGATGCACCTTTACATCAGGATGTATTATTTGGTGTCAAAGCAGAAGAGGTTTTAAAGAAAATGGAGGATAAGGCAAAGTCTATGCAGACTGTCAAGGATTTTTTGCAGACAACTGGTACATCATCACAAAAGACAAATGGGTCCTAAACATTGTCTCTCAAGGATACAGATTCCACTTTCATACCTTACCAAGGATAAAAGGAATGCCAAACCTGCCACCAAATCAATGGGCAGAGGCACAAAAACAAATTACAGCTGTCATGGACACGAGAGCCATTCAACAGGTACCTACACAGGAGCAAGGACAAGGATTTTACTCAAGACTCTTTCTAGTCCCAAGAATGGACAAAGCATGGAGACCCATTTGGGATCTTTCAGTTCTGAACACCTATCTGCAAGTGCCAAAATTCAAGATGCTAACACTACAGCGGCAGCTTCCCATGCTGGGCAAGAATGCTTGGCTAGTAACGGACCTCAAGGAGGCATACCTGCATGTCCCTATCAGACAGAATTGCAGAAGATACCTCCGCTTCATTGCAGGTTCAACGCATTATCAATTCTCTGCACTGCCTTTTTTGCTTATCTACTGCACCCAGGGTCTTCACAAAATGCCTGGCACCAGTAATTGCATACTGCAGACAAAGAGGAGTTCAAATATACCCATACCTGGACGACTGCCTTATTCAAGCAGAAAGCAAGGATATTCTTTTAAAGCATCTGGCGTTTGTCAAACACCTTCTAAGTTGCCTAGGGTACACAGTAAACGAAAAGACATCAAAACTAGTGCCCTCACAAAACATAATATTCCTGGGTGCCAGCTTGAATACAACGGCCCAGATGGCTTATCTCACGCCAGACAAGCAACTACAGCTGACTCAATATTTCAAAATAATGGCAACAAAGACCCAACTCCCAGCAAGAAGAATTCTGCATGCCTTGGGATTCATGGCATCTTGCATACTACTAATACCATTTGCAAAACTGCATATGAGGAAATTACAATGGTACCTGAAAAGCATATGGACTCAGCACAGCCACAGCTTGGAAACAATGATACCACTCATTCCCTGCCTTCAACAGGAGTTTCTATGGTGGGCACAGGCATGTCACCTCAACAAGGGTCAGCATTTCACGTTACCCACAGCCAGGCAAACTATGACAACAGATGCATCGGACTATGCCTGGGGAGCACACATGGCAGGACTGCATTACTTGCAAATGGACTACAGATCAGAGGCATCTGCATATCAATCAAAAAGAAATGCTAGCAGTAGAGAATGCCCTAACAGCTTTCAAGGACCTCTTACACCCAGGACAACTAATAATAAAAACGGACAATATCACAGTAATGTGGTACATAAACAAGCAAGGGGGCACACATTCCTACCCTCTATGCAGGCAAGCAATGACCTTGTGGAACACTGCACTGTCTTACCAGGTTCAATTACAAGCACAATTCCTGCCAGGAAAGACACATTGGCAGACGACCTAAGCAGAAACATCATGGATCCACACGAGTGGAAGCTAGATCCACAAGTATTTGCAATGATAGCTCAAAAATGAGGATGCCCAGACATAGATCTGTTTGCAAGCCCTCAAAACTACCAACTTCAAAAATTTTGCACAAGGACATTCCATCCACAAGCTTGGAAAGTGGACGCCCTCTCATTCAGTTGGAAAACATTAACAGTTTATGCCTTTCCTCCACTGCCTCTTCTAGCAAAGGTACTGTTGAAAGTCAGATTAGAGAGGCCCCAAATGATGCTCATTGCACCAGACTGGCCACGCCAGCATTGGTATCCAATTCTAAGGAACATGGCCCACCACCCACCATGGATTTTACCACAAATTCCTCACCTGCTCACCCAGCGAGACCATCAGATTCTACACAGCCAGCTCAAGACTTTAAACCTGGCTGTATGGCAAATTACCTAAACAACCAGCCAACACCTCTATCCAAAGCTGTTATGGATGTCATTCTGGAGGCCAGGAGGCCCAGCACCAGGAAAACCTATTCAGACAAATGGAAAAGATTTTGCGCTTGGAACCAGGCTAAAGGCCAAAATCCCCTTGATCCAAGCATTCCTCAGATTCTACAATATTTAACTGAGATGTTGCACAAAGGACTTTCCTTTTCATCTATTAAGATCCATGCCTCAGCAATTTCAGCTCATTACAACATGGATCCTCCTTTGTTCTCAGATCCACTCCTAAGACAGTACCTCAGAGGGGCTAAGAACATAAGACTGCCAAGGAGGGCACCAACACCTACTTGGGATCTCAACTTTGTTCTGGAAAAGCTTACACTGCCGCCCTTTGAACCAGCTTTTTCAGCTGATTTAAAATTTCTTTAATGGAAAACTGCCCTGCTACTAGCAATAACCTCAGCTAGAAGAGTCTCAAAGCTACAGGCACTAATGGCAGTGGAGCCTTTCCTCGTTTTTCATCAAGACAGAGTCTCTACGAACTAACCCTTCCTTTATGCCAAAGGTGGTATCCAGTGTGGCCCTAAACCAAACCATTCATTTGCCCACCTTTTTCCCAAATCCCCAGAACAAAGGAAAAAGACTCCTGCACTCTTTGGACATTCACAGGCAATTATGTTACTACTTGGATAAAACTAAGGCTTTCAGAAAATCTGACCAGCTCTTTGTAGCCTACGTTACAGGATCACAAGGAAAAGCTATCTCAAAACGGACCATTTCTAAATGGATAGGGCATTGCATATGTTTCTGCTACACGCATCATGGGAAACGGGTACCTGCTAACATTAGGTCCCACTCCACCAGGGCTACAGCTACATCAGCAGCCTTTCTCAGGGGAGTGCCAACCAAGGATATTTTGGAAGCTGCAACTTGGAGTTCAGTGCACACCTTCACCAAACACCATCACTTACCTCTATATTCTAAGACTAGAGCTGGTTTTGCCACTGCAGTTTTGCAGGGCCTACTAGCTTCTTCTAACCCTGTTTAACTCCACCTCCCATCCTTAGCTTTGGGATTCAACCCGAGTGTGATGACTGCAGCAGGGTAACACGATGAACATAGTACAGTTTTGTACCTACCATAAATGTAGATGTTCGAGTGTTCACCCTGCTGCAGTCCAGATTACCCTTCCTCCATCCCCTCTGAACTAGCTGAACTTATCTATACCACTCTATCCTATACAACCTCTGTGGTGTATTTGCTTGTGCCTAAAGGTATCGTTTTATTTTTATCTAGCTATATATATATATATATATATATATGTATATTTTGCCTACCTATTGGGGGCACCTGACATTTGGGGCAAGAAAAACTGAAGAAAATGGCGTCAGATGCCTCTTGTATACCCCTGGCGCACTGACATCAGGGAAGAAGCGACAGCAACCGATGCTGGACCAAGACTTTGGAACTCGGGCCGACTGTGGGACCGCCTGATGGCAGGATAACCCAAGTGTGATGACTGCAGCAGGGTGAATACTCTAACATCTACATTTATGGTAGGTACAAAACTGTACTTTCCCTCTCTTGCGCAGTGTGTCACTGCTGGAACCATGGCACCTGCCTCAGATCCCTTCCCTGATGTCCCAGCAGGAGTGCCAGATTCTGCATCCCCAGCTTCAAACCCTGAGCCTTGCAGCCTGGCTAATTACCTGAGCTGTCCATTATCATCCCCTCAGTAAAAAGGTGCTGGATATCATTCTGGAGGCAAGGAGGCCTAGTACTAGAAAATCCTATGCTGAAAAGTGGAAAAGATTCTGTTCCTGGAGCCAAACCTCAGGGATGGGCACAGTGGTGCACAGTTTACTGCATATTCTTCAATACTTAACAGAGATTCTTCACAAGGGCCTTTCCTTCTCTTCTGTTAAAATTCATGCCTCTGCCATTTCAGCACATTTTAATACGGAGCCCACCCCTCTTCTCTCACCCACTGCTGAAGCAATTTCTCAAAGGGGCCAAAAATTTAAGACCACCCAGGAGAGCCCCTACTCCAGCTTGGGACCTTAACTTTGTATTGGAAAAGCTCATTCTACCTCCCTTTGAGCCAGCTGCAACTGCAGAGTTGAAATTCCTTTCTTGGAAAACAGCCTTCCTTCTAGCCATCACTTCAGCAAGAAGAGTGTCTGAATTACAGGCCCTCATGGCAGTGAGTGGAGCCCTTCATCATCTTCCATGCTGACAGGGTGACCCTCAAGACCAGTCCTTCCTTTATGCCCAAGGTGGTATCCAGTGTGGCCCTTAATCGGTCCATTCATTTGCCAACCTTCTTTTCTAATCCACAGAACAAAGGAGAATGAATACTGCACTCTTTGGACGTGCACAGAGAACTTAGATTTTACTTGGACAGGACTAATCCTTTCAGGAAAAACTGAACAGCTGCTAGTTGCCCTTGCTGCAGGGGCAGAGGGGAAGGCCATTGCAAAGCAAGCCATTTCTAAATGGATAGGCCATTGCATTCATTTCTGCTATAAGCACCGTGGAAAACCTACCCCACAGGGGATAAGATCACATTCCACCAGGGCTGCATCTACTTCAACAGCCTTTCTCAGAGCTCTTCCTACCAGGGACTTCCTAGAAGCTGCTACCTGGAGTTCTGTTCATACCTTCACCAAGGATTACCACTTGCCTATTTTCTCTAAATCCAGAGCTGGTTTTGCCACTGAAGTCTTGCAGGGCCTAATAGCTGGTCCTAATGCTCTCCAATTGCCTCCTCCCTTCCTTAGCTTTGGGAATCTACCCAAATGTAATGACCGCAACAGTGAAACACGAAGTGCATAGTACAGTTGTGTACACTTACCATAAATGTAGATGTTTGAGTGTATTCACTGTTGCAGTCCTGGTTACCGTCCCACCAGCCCCCTGACTTCTGTTTGCTATACCTCTCTTCTTGTTTACTGAATTTAAGCTTTCTGGTGTATTTGCTTATAATTGGAGGTGTAACCATGTATATAATTGCTTCCCATTATGGGGGCACCTGACATCTGGGGCAAGAAAAACTGATTTAATGGCGTCGGCTGCATGCTTTATACCCCTGACTACCTGATGTCATGGGAGAAGAGAGAGCAACCGATGCAGGACCCACGACTTTGATAATCAGGCCGGCTGAGGGCTACCTGCAAGCAGATAACCCAAATGTAATGGCTGCAACAGTGAATACACTTCAACATCTACATTTATGGTAAGTGTACACAACTGTATTTTTCCTATAAATCGTAATTTCAAATCTATTCAGACTGCTATTCTTATAAATGGTCACATTTAGATAGTTTACACTTCTGACCAGTTTATTAGGTAAACTTTTATAAAAAAAATCTTTCATTTCATTCAGATATGCGATAAACTCCACTATTTTGTCTTTTGGGGGGGGGGGGTAATTCCAGAAAATAAAAATGTCATCCAGGAACCTAGAATAAAATTTCCAGTGTAAATTGAAACTTGAATTTAAAATGTACTAAAGTTACGAGCTGTACATCACCAAGTTAGCTTATACTGGGATAAATGCTGTGCCCATAGCTACTCCCTTAAGTTGTTTAAAATATTCTTTTTCGAAAAAAATAAAATTGTCATGTAAAATAATTTCCATTAAATCCATAAGGGCATTGTAAGCCTATTTTCTAAACTAGGCATCTTGTGTTTTCTTAAATTCACAGACTGAGAACTTTTTGAACACTTGGCTTTATATAATAACCTGAATTAGGTAAGCATCTCGGTTGCTGTCCTGTAGACCTTCTGCTTTGAACATTAGGTATTACATCCCCACCATTAACTAGTTTGAACTTGATACATTTATTAATTTAGAACCTTTTTCCAGCTCTGGTTATGGCTTTTCTGCACTTCCGTGTTGTACAGTTTTCACACACTGCACATTCTCAACACAAATTGTGCCCACCATTTAACTCTCTCTCATGACTCTCTCCTATTATATGCTGTCTTTTCTGCTATAGATTCCTTTTTCCATACTTTATAAATACATTGTACGACAGATTATACAAACATGATTAATAGCATGGCATTTTTTATAGCCACACCCGCCACATGAAATGTTCTTTGTGCTATTCTGTGCTTTGCTTCTAATTCTTGTCAGAGGTTTTGTGACCTATTTTACCTTTTTTCAACTTTTTAATATCATAAGCTACCCAGCACACTTTTAATTAACATTTAAATCTTATTTTTGCAATCTCTCCCTTGTCTTATTTGTGATATCACAATTATTCTGTTGTGCACTAATGGGTCTTGCAGCTTACCAAATTCACTCTCTGGCTCCCTTGTTTAATTCTTTGATAAGATGGTGCAAAACCTTGTGAAAAACTAAAAATAGAGATTTTCTCACTGCTGTCTTTGTCCTTTGCCCAGAAGGATAGAGCTCTGATTGCCCTCAAGTGCCTTGGGTTTAGTTAGTGGCTCCAGCACTTGTGAAACCAGGCAGGAGGAGAAATGAAAGGACATAGCCAAATTGCCTTTTCTGCGGGGTTGTAGGGGTAGCACACACTAGACAACCGGTATTGATTCGAGAGGAGCAGCAGCAGATCTGCTTTATCTTCATTTATTTATCCTTTGTTGACCGAGTTAGTCCCACTAGACTAGTTTTCAGAGGAGACCTGTAGTGTTGTCTATGCTAGTGGAGAAATTTGGCCAAGGCATTGGTGGAATATAAAATGATAGTACATAGAATGTGTAATAGCTGTAATACCTTTTTTGGACTGTAAGAAAAATGACAGTGTTGGGACATTATTCAGATGTGTTTGACTGGAAAGTATTTAAAAACATTGATATGGACATGTTGCTGTATTTATACTTTTTTGATAGGTACCATGAGATCTTTTACATCCACCTGAGCTACCACCAAATCAAGCAGATTGGGCTTTTGTTTAATGTCTCATCCAAAGGACAGCGCACTCAGGAGTGGAGCATCCCATTTATGCTGCACAGCAGTGTCACCAGTCTGTCTCTGTGGTGTAGGAATAGAACACACATGCTTCTGCACCAAAGGCAAGTGTGTTACCTGTTGTCCACTAACACTGTTAGCTTGAAGGGATTATTCCTTGTGGAGGTGAGGGGAAGTTCTTCACTGTCTGTCCATTGCATGCTTCTCAGTGGCAATTTGCTAGGCACATGAAGGAGATGGAGTATAAAATAAAGTTGCAAACTGCCACTGACAACAGTCTGAATGATGTGCCCCCCCCCTCCCCAGTTAGACCTTCACCTAGGTGATGGACAGTGAGTAGACCAGTTGACTAGGAGGGGATGTTGATAATCAACAGGCAGTGGGGACAAAGAAAGCAAAAAAAAAATTCTTTCCTCTCAGTAGCTCAGAGATGTGATGAGACAAGTTTTCTCTTCTCAAAGTTTGACTACCCTATAAACTTAGAGTACAAGGTTTCCTCCACTGACCAGAAAAAATGTGGCAGTCATTGTTTCCAGGCTTCCCAGAGGCTCTCCTAGAAATGAGGAATCAAATCAGTTTCTGGATCCACAACATCCAGTTCAGAGAAATGACCTGCAGAGAGAGAGTTTACTAGGTGACTGCATGTAAATCTTATCTAAACGAAAGGCAGAGTAGCTTTTTCTTCCCCACTGGATCTGTCTGGTTGCTCCACTACCTTTAAGTTTCTCCATTTGTTCTCCAGTGGGTAGCCTAACTAGGCATTCCACGGCCAGTTGAGAGCTCAGAACGCCATTCATTCCTTCCTGCCCAGGGTGCCATATTAGCCCGTTTCTTTTTCCCCTGTAGTGAGGGTAGGGTGGTGGAAAAAGAGAGAAGGGGCCATCTTTACCACCCTCCATTGGAACATTGTATCCTGACACAGAGCACCAAACTCCACTTTCATACTGTCAACCACAGGCACTGTTCCTGTGCATGCCCTCTGCACATTCCTGCAGGCAGCATGTTCTCCCAGCCTCACAGGATCCTGGCCCAGTGAGCCTGGGTCCCATCCATCCTGGTGGGTGTATGACTCAGGATGACATAAGATACATTTTTAGGTCCTTCTCTGGGTTAGTTCTAGTGGGATCCATTGGTGTAAACATTGATTTGACCACTGCCTCCATCCATTTGGCTGTAGCAGCTATGGTCTGCAGTAATTGTTCTACAGTTATCATCCAGACAGATGAAACCACACATAGGTGAACTCGACAATAGGAAAACAAAATGTGCATCACACACAAGAATGTCCATCTCTTTGGGGTATCTTAACTAGATAATTCCTTTATCTTCACTACAGTAGAGAGTAGAACTTTGACATAAAGTGTGCTAAAATTGCCCACTGAATTCCACCAGTGTGGAATATTAATGGCGACAGACACACCAGTCACTGCAAATAGCAAGATGTATTGCACAAAAGTGTAAGAAATGCAGTTTTTTCCCCAAAATAAGTCTTAGTGCTTAACAAAAATTAACAGCAAGTTCCTTAAACACAGTCCCTTATTACTTGGCTGGTCTTTTTCAGTGCATCTCTGACCTCTTGAACAAACCTTTGTGTGTATATGTTATCTTCACTGGCATAAAGAAAGTTTCTTACTTTTATTTGCTGCAAATGCACTATAAGGGTTGTGTATTCACTATATGCATCTGTGTTTCCAAACTTTGGGATACTTGCACTTGATCTGGCAAAGTTTGCCATGATGCTACATTGTGCATGTATATATGATAAATAATACATTTATAATACTGTACACAGTACTGTATACACTGTGCAGCAGTGTGCAAAGATTCCCAAATTATGGAAGCAGTCGTAAAGGTGGTGATAGTACTACTTTATTACATAATCATCTTGTTTCAGGGATATGCATTTAGGTTCATTGCCAGTGATAAGGGAGAGCATACAGAAAAAAATATCTGTATTATGAATTGTTTGGCATGTATTGCATAAACATGCTTTTCCACAACTACATTGTTTTCTAAATGCTGTGCAAAGCCATGCTTGGGGTAGGGTCACAGGTATTTCAATGGAGGGATAGGCAAGTCTGGAAATTGTGCATCTAACCGTGCATTATCATTTTATGTGGGAATGTGGTTCACTGAAGGATACTATGCAATGAGTAATTCTTTACAGTTTAGTAGCAAAACAATATAGTTAATCTGTTTCAGGGATGTGTATGTAGGGGATTGTCTGCTTCTGTACTGTACATTCTTATGTATGGGTGAGTTGATTTTATGTTTTTATGGTGTTATTTCCTTGGCACGCTTTATGGGCTACTTCTGTTGTCACATGCTTAACTGCCCTACATCATGTGTATGTATTCATTGTCTGAAAACTGAACTTGTACCAGTCATGGTTTGCTGTGCTATATTTCATTTTGCAGTACAAATCAGGAAGTGCTGACAACTATTTTAACTGTATTTGGTGGTGTGGCTCACTCTGTTCTGCTACACAGTGATTTTTACCATTGTGAAATTTGTTTTGTATTGCTGTGTTTCAGTTAAACTTGTTTCCTAGGCTACATAGACATGAGTAGTTGTCTCAAGTTTCCTGAGTATATGAAACGTGCCTGTGTACATTGGGTTGTCAGCCTTCTACATCTGCAGATATAATGCTTGACAGCCGTCCTATAATAAAGATTGACATTTCATTGGCTAGTAAGATTCTTAGTTAAATTTACACTTTGTTCTTTGCAGACTGGAGAAATGCATTTACGATGCAGTCAGTGATCCATACATGTTCATTCTGAAGTAGTATCAGCACCTGGTAGCCATGGAAGACATGCTTCATAATATCATTAAAAGCTGTATTGACGAGATGTTTTACTGAGTCTCAAGATACTAATGCCAGAGTGGACTTTGACGTTGTCTTCAGTGATTTCTGAGATGGAGGTAATTCCCTCTGTCAGGCTGAATTATGCAGATCCTAATGATGATGAAGATAATGTGCCCATTGCTGTAATACACGACTGAATACAGCTTTGTGTATGCAAGATGAACTGTTCATTATCTGTTGTCCGCCACTCTTGACACACCTCAGTATACTAGTGTATAGTAGCTGTCCAACAGCAAAACACCATTTTTTTTAATGTCAGTGTTGGTAGTGAGCAGACACTTGATGAAGCCAGTCCATCTATAAATAAAGTACAGGCCAGGGATCACTGTAGATGTTGGAGATTTTGAGAACCATAAAGGCCTCCATCTCCCTTTGGCAGTGAGAAAAGTGGATCTAGATTTCCTAATATAACTTTCTTACCAGCTTTGAATGGCAGCAGTGCACAGCAAGCTATCCAGTAAAACAGACTGCAGCTAATAAAGTTGAGATTCATTGGCTTCCAGACTTCTCCAATGCATTTACTGGTGTCCACTGTGAGTCTGCCAAACTGATTTCATGTACTGGAAAGCTCATTAGGTCTTTGATCAGTTTCAAGTAGCTCTTGTTGCATGGTCATTTTCTGAAGATGAGGCTGCTGTAGCACAAAACCCGTCCATTTTTGGCCCTGGAAATGATCAGCAATGTCACGTCTCCCATTACTGGTTGCTGTGTGACAAGCATGCAAGACAGAGTAAAACATTCATAGAGAAGTTGAAGTACTGGAGGTAGTTTGAGTTTGAAGATATTGTGAAATTTCCATATTACATACCTGCCAAGCCTCACCAATTTAAGATCAGGGTCTGGCTACTCAAGGATTTGGGTTGTGGTGTAGAAGTGCATTGACTGTGTTGTGTGCGAAATTGAGAAATATTTTACAAGGGTGGATGGATAAATCAGTGCCCTTGGCTTAAGGTATAAACAAGTTTTTGTAAGCTAGTAGTAGGCTTGAAAAATAAGGCGAAATGATGAAAGCCATGAAAAAAATGCCAAGGTACTTAAATCTCCAAAGATATTAGCTTTTTCCCATTAGCAAATGTTCTCAGTGAGAGTCAAGATGTATGTAGTTCTGAGTGAAATTTACAAAGATTCCTTCCTGCATCTGCAGAGATGTTAGCATTTTTTCCTCATTGCTGACTACTTTTGCATGAAGATGAGCTGTCTGCAGGTGCAAGCAATTAATCTGGACAATTCATATTCTTTGAGGGAAATTCAAAATGTAAAGGTACAATGGCATGCAGTTCTGTTTAAAGTTTGAAATTAAGGAAAGTAAATAGATGACGGCCTGAACACTTTAATGCATCTAATGGAACAGAGTACAGTTTGGTTTTATTTAAAGCTTAGCTAGTGCGCTTTTCTTTGTGTAAAAATTAATGTTTTCTGGAAGCATGTAAGCTGTTTCTACATTTGGGAGGGGAATAGAGATAAAAGTGCAGACACTTGAACATTGTGGGAGAAGAGTACATGCAGAATAATTTTTTGGTGGAGGAGTGAGGTTTAAGGGAAATTGGAAATTGATTTAATTATGTAATGTTTGTATAAAAGAAAATGTTATGTAATTTTGTAACTGTGAACACTTTAACAAATGTTTGCTATGTCTTGAGTCATAATTCAATGAAAGTGTTAAAAAACACACACCAATCTGTAAGTGGGAGCATAGGCTGTAACATGCACTTTAGCATGAGTAACCTTAATTTTAGTTTAGGAAATACCTGTGAGTGCAGTTTTTGATTTGGTGTAGTTATTCCTATTTGCAGGGTTAAACAACATATCTGAAGTTGTCAATCTTCATTTTGTCATCAACTTGTGGGTTCGGTTCCGATCCTTCAGAACCGACTAACGCTTCTATAGCTCGTGGACTCCAGAAACTCTTGATCATATCTCTTACCCATAATGCTTGGGTTAGATTACCCCAGGCTTCATTTTCTGCTTTAAGCTTCAAACATAGTTTTCTGTTACTCTCTTGAGCCTCACCAGTTAAGTTAAATAATTTCCATTTGTCTCACTTCTAAGCCTTTTCTTTGTCTAGCGCATCTTCTAAATACCTTTCACCCATTCTTTAGGCAAATTTTTTCACATTCTTCCCTTTCTGTTCCTTTCCATCTAGTATTAGGTAGCTCTTACTTACCATTGCTGGTATCCCTTGCCCTCTCTTCTTACTGCTAGGTAAATCTCACTACCATTGCTCGTAGTTCTTTCATTAAAAAAAAAAAAATCTACCTGTTTTTTCATGGTGTGTGGTAGTTTCCTGATCAAAGAGAGTGTGTGCATGTGTTGCCGCCGCTGAATTCTCATTGAAATGGCAGATAGAGAAGGCTCCAGCTGGCTTTAAGAAATGTACAAAATGTCATAAAATTCCTTTTTCGCACCAGCATTTATTATGTGTATACTGCTTGGGTCCCTTACATTTGCAAGAGGACTGCTCTATCTGCCACACTTTGTCACCGAGCATTGGTAGAGAGAAAGAACAAGCTCATCCTGAAAGGCCTGCTTCCCTCCTACTTTGGGGAAGCAATATCTGGATCTCCATTTCAGGAGAAGATCAAACAAAAATCCGGACATACTTTTTCTGCCTCTTCTTCCTCTTGTAGATCTTCAGAGATGAAGAAACGCTGTGCCTCTGTTCTGAGCACTTCCTCAGCACCAAGTCCAGAAAAGAAAAAGATATCAAGGTGTTTGACTCCACCGGAACAGACTTCTGAATCTTCGACCCCAAAGCATGCTTTGGAACCTGTCTGATTCCTGGGTCCCAACACCTTTGTCTGCACCAAAACAGTTGCAATCTTCTTGTACACTACTACCTAGGATGCACTATTCCCCTTCAATAGACCCCTTTGCTGACAGACCACCATCTCCCTTCTTGAACAGACCCAAGCCCCCCCCACCCCCGGTGATCTCCGTCCATTCTCCTAGGAGTCTAACCGAAGACAATATGGAGAGGTTGGTGATGAAAATACTTTGGGTGCAAGGGACATTCCATCACTTCCTACTACTCAAGGACAGGCATAGACACCTTCTACTTCCCCCTCCATACCTCCTCTAACCTCTACAGGCACTTTAGAGTTCTGTGTTCCAAATTTTCCAGAACCGACCACGTCTGCTTCAAACATATCCTTTTCTTCAGATCGGACGGCTGCCCTGAGCACTTTGGTTGTATCAGAACTGGAGTCCTCCTGGAGCCGTAGCTTGCCTGTCTGTGCCGAGATGTTCGAGTCAACCCCTATTTTATCAGTCATCTCAGCATCTTGGAGGATCGGTACGGATGGGTTTGGATCCGGCTTTTGTTTCAAGGGGGAACACATTGGTGCAGGGGGGGCTGTAGCACCAAGGTCTGCCCTTTCGGTTCCCACTTGTCCTTTGGTAGGTCAGCCTTTGAGGCCATGAAGATGGCATTGGCTACTTCTAGCACCAGGTCGGTTCCTTCCTCCTTGGAGCCTCCATCTCTGACTTCTTTGGTCCCAGAGCATCAACCAGTCCCTCCACAGGGTCAGTGGGTGCTGCAGCCTCAGCACCATGTTAACCCAGCAAGGTACCCCTCTTCTTCTGAAACCTCCCTAGATGGTTCCTCCTGAGAAGGTCCCTTGGAAGAAGTTGTGTAAGAGGAAACAACTCTCCAGAAGAGTCCATCACGGAAGACACCGATTTCAATAAAGGTGCAAGGTCCCCCAGGTCACCTCCTGACTGTCTCCTTTGGAGACATCCTGGAAATCCTTAAACAGAGAGATAATTGGAAGTCCCTCAACCCTTCACCCAAGAATCGGTGTACCTGCAGGCGTCCGGTACCTGCCAATCTACTTCCTGGGTGTCTCCACCTGCTGACGAGCTCATTGAGTTGATCTATTGGCAGGTGTGGAAGGCTCCTGATGCCACCGAACCAATCTCCAGGAGACCAGACAAAACTATCATAGCCCAGGAGGATAAGTCCTTCTGGACAAAGGGAGTTCCTGTAAATGCCATGGTGGTAGTAGCAGCCACTAAAAAGGAACTAGCAGAGTAGAGTTCCTCTCTCCATCCTCCCAACAAGAAGTCACAGACGATGGATAGATTCGGGAAGCAAGTTTATGCTTCATCGATCTTTGCCCTGTAGTCTTAGAATTGCCTGTTACACCTTACTAAATTAGAGAGAGAGCTGATTAAGGTGCTGTCAGATACTCATTCAGGAGCTGTTTCTGAGAAGGTACGTTAATCAGTCACCTCACAATTGGCTACCCTGACTTCCATTTCTAATTCTTCCATGAGGCTCATTTCACATGTAGCCAAAGGAACTACCAGAGGATAGGAGTATGTTTTTCCAGTCCTCAGAGGTCGTTCTCTAGGAATCAATGATGAATTTGTAAAATGTAGTTCAGAAAATCCCAAGGTTCTTCCCAGGATATACATGGTGTTGGTTCCCCCAAGGGCAGAGGGTGAACAGTAATGGAAGATAGCACCCTGGTAGCAGAGGTGGCCCACAGAATCAGGGTTTCCAGGATTCTTTCTTCGGGGAAACTCTCTTCCAGTTCTCCTGAAAGGAGGCCTTATTGTCCACCACTGGAGGCAATCAGGGGTCATATATCCCTGCACCCAAGAGCCTGGCATGAAATCCCCTCTAATACTTGGCTGCAGAGAATCATTTCCAGAGGTTACACATTCCTCTTTTCACTTCCTATTCCCTATTCAAAGAAATTCCCCGAAGTTCCCCCTTGTCAGAGGGAACAAGCAGCCATTCAAATACAAAAGCTACTAGAAAGGGAGTCATCCATGAAGTCCCACCAGACCAAATAGAGTCTGGTTTTTACTCTCAAGATTCTTTAGTACCAAAACAGACAGGGAACTGGAGACCAGTTTTGTATCAGATCTGTTTGAAAAACCAAATTCCAAATGGTCACGGTTTAGTCCATTCTTCCATTTTTAGGAAGGGGTGACTGGATGTGCTCTGTAGATCTTCAGGATGTGTACTATCACATAAAGATGGACAGATGTTAAAGAAGATTCCTTCACTTCTGGCTGAGAGCCAGTCATTACCTATTCAGAGTTCTGCCCTTTGGTCTCACCACAGCCCCCAGGGTATTCACCAAATGTATGGTAGTAGTAATAGTAGCTTACTTAAGACTGCAAGGATTCTGGGTGTTTCCATACCTAGACAACTGGCTCATTTCAGCTACTACCAGGCAGCTACTGCTAACAGGTATTACAATTATGCAACCATTTAGGCATCACAAACATAGGCATCACAGTCAACTTCAAAAAATACTCACTGGAACCAACACAAAATCTAACATTTATAGGAGCTTTCTTGGACACAACAACCTCAATTGCCTCACTTCCTCCATCTTGACTGGAAACTGTCCAGCGTCAAGTCCAGACACTATTACAAAAAAACAGAGTTCCAGCACGGCTTATACGTCAAGCATTAAGATCAATGGCGGCTGCCATAACACTTGTTGCCCTAGCCAGGTTCCGCATGAGAATTTTACAATGGTCGCTTGCAGCACAATGGCTCATCCTTCAGCATTCCTTGTCAATGCCAATCTTAATCACCAACACATGCAAGAGAGATCTCCTGTGGTGGGTTCATTCGAAACAAGTCTTACAAGGGCACCTATTTATTCATAGGGTGGTACTAGGCTATCTATCCTAGGGCGTATACAAGCATAGCCATAACAATTCCCTGGCTATTTCTTCCAACAATATTTACTTCCCTGGACCCCTGTCTAGCAGGGCGACTGACATCCCTGGGGTAAATTTCCTATCTCCCATTCAGTCGTCAAGGTTCATTTTGAAGAGGGCAAAGGAGGCACCCTGCTTGACATGTATGGGCAGTCTATTCCAGAGTATGGGGAGTGTCTGGGTCAGGAACCTATCCCTCCAGCATGTTTTGTTCATTTTGATGACAAGGTTTATGTCCCTGGAGTGTGTGGCTCTGATGGATTAGGATTTTTGTTAAGTGTAGTATGTCCAACAGCTCTGGGTTTGACATGGCCTTTTATGTTAAGAAGAGATCACCTCTGAGTAGGCTATATGCAAGAGAGTATAGTTGGAGTTTTTTTAGTCGGTCAAAATAGGGCATCTGCTTTAGGCCTGTGATTCTTTTAGTGAAGTGTTTCTGCAGCCTTTCCAGTTGTTGCAGATGTCTTGTAAGGTACATACTAAACTGGACGTTGTACTCTATGATGGGTCTAATGAGGGATGAATACAGTGGGACAATGACCTCCTTTTTTCTGAATGAAAAGCCCTCAGTGATGAGGTATGCCACACAGAAGGATTTTCTGACTGTTGTGGTGATGTGGTTATCGAAGGTGAGACCACTGTCCACCTGTGTCCTTAAGTCTGTTATCACATTTTCAGTGTTTAGTGTACTGCCACCTATGTGGTAATTCATGGGTACATGTTTTTTCCCCAAAGGGGATAACTATACACTTCTTTGCATTGAGCTTGAGACCATGGCTGTGGCACCAAGCATCTGTTTCTGTAAGGCCCTTTTGTAGAATATCCACATCATTTGGGGATTCATTAATGGCTCCCAGTTTGCAGTCATCTGCGAACTTGGTTAGCCAGAGTCCCTCAGTGTTAGCCTGTACTTCAGAGTAGTAGATGCCAAACAAGAGCGGTCCCAGGACTGACCCCTGAAGTACTCCACTTGTCACTTGTCTGGAGCTGGATTTGGAGTCTGCTGCTTTTACAGTGTGGGTTCTGTCAGTAAGCCAGTTGGCAACCCATCGAGTGACATAGGGATTTATGCCCAGTTTAGTAAGTTTATCTATGATTCCAGAGTGGGGGATGGTGTCGAAGGCCTTGGCGAGGTCCAGATAGGCTGTGTGGGCTGCCTTACCCTCGTCCACGGCTCTGGAGACCGATTTGAAGTCAGTCAGGTTCAGGAGACACAATCGGCCCTTTATGAACCCAAACTGGGTGGGGTCCAGTGTTTGAAGGTTGAAATGTCTTTGTTTATAAGGTCCATGATAGTACATTCCATGGCCTTGCAGATCAGGCTCGTCAGACTGATGGGACGGTAGTTCCCAGGATCCAAGGTGGACCCCTCCCGTGGAGTGGGATAACTATAGCTGTGCGCCACTCAGTGGGCATGAAGCCTGAGGTGAGGCTATGATTAAACATGACATTTAGGTGAGGTGCCATTTTGTAGTTCATGTAGTACACAGCCCGGGATGTCGTCTGGTCCCATGGATGCTGTATTCTTAACTTTGGAGAGTGCGTTTTTTATCTATGTGGCCGTAATTTGGCAATCTTTCTGTATTGCGATGGGCCCTTTAGGGGGTGAGAGGGGTTTGAAGTTGGCACCCAATCGATCTGCCAGGATATTGGCAATGTCCTTGGGATCAGTATATTTAATGCCATTCTGTTGTAGCTCAGAGCAGATCTGAGCATTGCCATTAAGATTCTTGACATAGCAATAGAATGCCTTGTGGTTGTCTTGGGAATCTTTGACAATTTTTATTTTTGTAACTAGCTTTGGAGGATTTTATGAGGGATCTCAGCTTTTTACTGAGGCTGATAAGGGAGATGTTCTTCGTGTATCACTGTTGCAGTTATTAAATTTGGGTTATCTGCCTGCAGGTGGACCTCAGCTGGCCTGAATACCAGAGTTTTGAATTCCTGCGTCGGATGCTGTCTCTTCTTCCATGATGTCAGGTCGTCAGCAGTACAAAACATGCAGCCTATGCCATTACATCAGTCTTTCTTGCCACGCAGTGCCTGAAGCAGAAGCAGTTCGCAAGTGCCGGTTGGCCGAATCCTGAAATTTTCATTTTAGAGTTTCAGAACCGAAGCCATCAAAAGAAGCTAAGTACCCCGTTAGGGATCTTTTTTCTTGCTCTTAACCGATTTCAGTAAAAGTTAACAATTGTCTTACCTGTGGAAAGCAAATACCTCATAAAGATTTAAATTCGTTCTGCATTCCTTACTTCGGCCCAGACCACGACGTCCCTCGCTGTCGGTTTTGTGTTTTATTCAACCCATGAACTATTCGTCGTCTGTCTGTTTTTCAGCAAATTATTTTGTTACTCTGTATAACTATCCAGAAATGGCTTTGGTAAGCCATCTGACTACCGATTTTTCAAAAAAGATAAGGATAAAGACCGAGACAGACCGCATAAGTCCAAAACCGCCGACGATGCTTCTGTTAAGCTAGTCACCAGTTTGCCGGTACTCGGGCGCTTTTGCAGCCCCTAATACGCGCTACTTCAGATTCGCAGGCCTCTACTGAGACCCATTCAGAGTCCGGTATGCCGCGGGATGCTTCGACTATGGAACCTGTGGATGTCTCTACCTTGGATGGGTCTGGAGCCACTGTGCAGGCACCGGCTTCTGAGGGTGTATTCAGTCCTACAGACTTGCATTTTAAACCAATGCCATCTTCTTCTTCATCCAGGCCTAAAACTCAACCCACGCCTAGAAAACCGACATCCAAATCGCATGATCAGGCCCATATGCCCAAAAAACAAATGCTTAGAATGGCTGAAGACCTTATTACTTTATTAGGGGAAGCAAGCCTTCCCCCTCTAAGATACCTAGAACTGATTTTCCTTCTGATTCTTCTGATCAGGATTCTGATATTTCTGTTTCTTCTGATTACCTGGATTTGCCCTTATCTACCTGATGCAGAGGATTCCATTCCCTCTACTTCCCCCTCCAGAAGATTTTTCTTTTGGTGAAACCTTGCACACTCTTAGGGAGCATTTCCATTGGGAAAGCCAGGATTACTCTGACTCCAAAAAGAGGCTTAGGGAATTCTTACTCCTTCCTCAACACAGGCCTTTAGCTATCCTTCCTGTTCTGGACATTGTAGATGATGCTTTCTTGGAATCTAGCCTGTCCCCAGACACTTTACCTCCAGCCCCCAGAAAACCTGACAGGTATTACAGAGTACCTGATTCTCACAAGGTCCTCTTCAAGAATCCTACTGCAGATCCAGAGACCATTTCCCAAGGTCCAAAGAGCATTAAGGCTACTGCTGCCAAAAATCCTACCCCTTCTGATAGATTCTAGAGCCTTGGACAGATGGGGTTAAAATGTATACACTTCTGCTACTTTGGCCATTAGGGCTTTAAATTACCAGTTTCATATGTTAAAGTACCAGCAGCATATTATGGGACTAATTAAACAGAAAATGATGATGATTCCTGACTGTGCTGAACACAAAGAATTACAGGATTTAATGCATTCTGCTGAACAAGTTGGTATACATACTTTGCAATGTGGTTTTGATTCTTAGAAGCATCTTGCAGGGCTGCTGTCACTGGGTCTGTACTTAGAAGGCATGCTTGGCTTAAGGAGCAAAACTTGCCAGATTATGTTAAAGCTAAATTACTGGATGCTCCCTTAAACCAAGACCACCTGTTTGGCAACAAAGCAGAAGTTCTCAAAAAGATGGAGGAAAAAGCTAAATCTATGCTAACTGTTAAAGATTTCCTGCAAGTACAGCCTCCCAGATTTAGTAGGCATTGGCCTTCAAAGAATTGGTCCTTTCTGGTCTCTTCCAGGCCTTCTCAGCCCAAACCCAGGAACAGCAGACCACCTAGGTTACAATCTCAGGCTACGCACAGGCCTAAGCAGTGGAGGGGCTCCCACTTCCAAAGCAGGAAGTAGTAAGACACCCCCCCTACGGAAAAATGTCACAGTGACTTAACCTTAACCCTTCCAAGCCCTGCTCATCTGCCTGCTCCCTTAGGAGGGAAGCTCGCCCTGCATGCAAAAAACTGGGACCTCATTACCCAGGACAAATGGGTTTTAAGTATAGTTTCCCAAGGATACAGATTCCACTTCCACACCCTACCAACCCCAAACGGTTGGCCAGACCTACCCTCAAATCAGTGGGCAGAGGCTCAACAGCAGGTTCTCTCTCTTCTAAGTATCAGGGCTATTCAACCTGTCCTAGCAGAAGAAAGGGGACAAGGATTTTATTCAAGACTTTTCCTGGTACCTAGAAAAGACCGCTCCTGGCGTCCTATCCTGGACCTCTCTATTCTAAACACCTTTTTGGTAATCCCAAAATTCAAAATGTAACACTTCAACAGCTGCTTCCTATACTAGGCAAAGATGCCTGGTTGGCAACCATAGACTTAAAGGAAGCTTACCTACACATTCCAATAAGGGAATCTTGCAGGAAATACCTACGCTTCAGGGCAGGCTTCTGCACTTCCCTTTGGCTTATCTACCACACCCAGGGTATTCACAAAGTGTCTAGCTGCAACCATTGCATTTTGCAGGCAGAGAAATATTCAAATATACCCATACCTGGATGATTGTCTGATTCAGGCAGAAAGCCAGGGCTTGCTATTAAAACATCTGGCATTCGTACAGAAGCTTCTGTCCTCACTGGTGTACACCATAAACGAAAATAAATCTCATCTAGTACCCTGCCAACAGATTGTATTCCTGGGAGCAAGTTGAACACAACTTCCCAGATGGCTTTCTTGACTCCAGAGAAACAAGTTTGACAGCCTACTTCAAACTACTGGCCACAAAGACCTAGCTATCTGCAAGGAAAGTTCTGCAAGCCTTGGGGTTCATGACCTCTTGCATTCTACTAATTTCATATGGAAGACTGCATATGAGGAAACTACAATGGTATCTAAAAAGCCTATGGTGCCAACATTCTCAGGACCTGGAATCAATGATTCATATCATTCCTTGTATAAAGACAGAGTTCCTTTGGTGGGCAGAGGCCTGCTACCTCAACAAGGGGCTCCCTTCCACTCTACCCCCTGCAGCCCAAACCCTAACAGATGCATCAGACTGTGCATGGGGGGGCTCACTTGGCAGGGCAGTGCATTCAGGGCAAATGGAACCCGAGTCAGATGCACCTGCATATCAACCAAAAAGAAATGTTAGCTTTACAGAATTCCCTGACAGCCTTCAATGACCACATCCTTCCAGGACAATTGTTGGTAAAGACAGACAACACCACATTTATGTGGTACATAAACAAGCAGGGGGAACCCACTCGTACCCATTCTGCAGACTAGCCATGGCTCTGTGGAAAACAGCCTTGAGCTACCAAGTGCACCTACAGGCTCAATTCCTGCCAGGCAAGCTAAATTCACTGGCAGACTACCTAAGCAGAAATCTCATGGACTCGTGAATGGAAACTGTAACCAAAAATATTCAACCTCTTCAGGAACAAATGGGGGACTCCAGAGATAGACCTGTTTGCCTCCCCTCAGAACTACCAATTGGACAAATTCTGCACAAGGACTCTCCACAGTCAAGCTTGGAAAGTGGGTGCCCTGTCTTTTACCTGGGAAAGCCTCTCGGTTTATGCCTTTCCCCCTCTGCCTCTCCTCTCAAAGGTCCTGCTAAAGATCAAACAGGACAAGCTAAGGACAATACTGAATGCACCAGACTGGCCACGCAAGCATTGGTAACCCCTCTTGTGCAGTATGATACTGCTAGAACCATGGCACCTTCCCTGCTGTCCCAGCATGCGGGCCAGATTCTGCACCCTCAGCTTCAAACCCTGAACCTAGCAGCCTGGCTAATTCCTTGAGCTCTCCAATAGCATCCCTCAGTAAGCAGGTGCTAGATGTCATTCTGGAAGCAAGGAGGCCTAGTACTAGAAAATCTTATGCCGAAAAGTTAAAGATACTGTTCCTGGAGCCAGACTCGGGGGGGGGGGGGGGGGGATGGGCACAACGTACTTGAGAGATGCTCCACATGGGCCTATCCTTCTCGTCAATTAAAATTCATGCCTCTTGTCATTTCAGCACATTGTAATACTGAACCCCCACCCCTCTTCTCTCACCCCCTGCTAAAGCAATTCCTCAGAGGGGCCAAATATTTAAGACCCCCCCCCCCAGGCAACCCGTACTCCAGCCTGGGACCTTAACCTTTTATTGGAAAAGCTCACTCCCTCCATTTGAACCAGCTGCAACTGCAAAGTTGAAATTCCTTTCTTGGAAAACAGCCTTTCTTCTAGCCATCAGTTCAGCAAGAAGAGTGTCTGAATTACAGGCCCTCATGGCAGTGGAGCCCTTCATTATCTTCTATGCAGACAGGGTTTCCCTCAGGCTCTTCCTTTATGCCCAAGGTGGTGTCTAGTGTGGCCCTAAATCAGTCCATTCATTTGCCTACCTTTTTCCCAAATCCACAAAACAAAAGAGAACGAATACTGCACTCTTTGGACGTGCATAGACAACTTAGATTTTATTTGGACGAGACTAAGCCTGTCAGAAAATCTGAAGAGCTGCCAGTTGGCTTTGCTACAGGGGCAGAGGGGAAGGCCATTTTAAAGCAAACCATTTCTAAATGGATAGCCCATTGCATTAATTTCTGCTATAAGCAACGTGGAAAACCTACCCCACAGGGGATTAGATCACATTCCACATGCCTCTTACCTCTACAGCCTTCCTCAGAGGAGTCCCTACCAGTGGCATCCTAGAAGCTGCTTCCTGGAGCTCTGTACATACCTTCACCAAGCATTACCACATGCCTATTTTTTCTAAATCTAGAGCTGGTTTTACCACTGCAGTCTTGCAGGGCTTAATAGCTGGTCCTAATGCTCTCTAACTTCCTCCTCCCTTCCTTAGCTTTGAGAATCAACCCAAATGTAATGACTGCAACAGTGAAACACGAAGAACATAGTACAGTTTTGTGCACTTACCATAAATGTAGATGTTCGAGTGTATTCACTGTTGCAGTCCTGGTTTCCCTCCCTCCAGACCCCTGACTTCTCTTGGCTCTACCTTTCCTTTTTGTTTATTATTTAAGCTTTCTGGTGTGTTTGCTTTTTGATGGAGGTGTAACATAACATATAATTGCTTCCCATGGTGGGGGCAACTGACATTTAGGGCAAGAAAAACTGATGCAATGGCATCGGCTGCATGTTTTATACACCTGACGCAATGGAAGAAGAGACTGCATCTGACGCAGGAATCCAAGACTCTGATATTCAGGCCAGCTGAGGGCTACCTGCAGGCAGATAACCCAAATGTAATGACTGCAACAGTGAATACACTCGAACATCTACATGTATGGTAAGTGTACACAATTGTACTTTTTTTGCATCCTGGAATTTTCCTCTTTTCTGCAACAGTTTCTTCCTTCTGTTGCATAGTTTGTTTATGACAGGGGACCACCAGATTGGCTTCCTTTTTTTTGGAGGAGAGCATCTTGGTTCTATTTGGAATGGCATGATTCATGCACGAGTAGATGTGCTCGTACAGTGCTTTAGTGTAGGATTCGGCAGTCGAACTTTCAGTTCCCGTCTGCATGGGTGGCATGACGTTTGTCGCTTCTGACTTGAGTAGCATGAAGTTGGCCTTGGAGAAGTTTTTTTACGGATGTTTCCTTACTGGGAGGTGAGGGTGGGAGGTGGATGTCAAAGGTGATTAGCTTATGGTCAGACCTAACCAACGAGGGGGTGATCACTGGTGTGGAGCATCGATTTCCCATGTTGGTAATGACCAGGTCCAGGATATTGAAGCCCCTGGTTGGGACTATGGATTTTTATCCAGACTGTTGGAATTTATGAATTCCAAGAACCGTTGGGCAAAGGTGTTGGTACATGAGTAGCTTTCCTAGTTAATGGCAGGGTAGTTGAAATCACCCAGTATTAGGGTATTTGGTTGTATCTTAATATTTTTCAGTATGTTTAGAAAGGTGTAGTGAGAGTCTTGGGGCATGGTGGGGGACCTGTAGCAAGCTAAAGTTTGAATTGCAGTCTTACCTAGTGTTAGTTGCACCTGGAGAATTTCGGATGCATTGTGTTGGACAACTAGCCTGGAGGCGTGAATATCCTTGGTGAATATAGACACTCCTCCACCTTTAGTGTTTCGGTCTTGGTTTGGTGGCCGAAAAGTGTGTTAAGAGTTGTTGCCTGGTATTGCAGTTGTGTTCTCTGGAGCCTTGAACCAGATCTCAGTTACTGCACATATATCGATGTTCTCCATTTTTAGGTGTGCCGAGAGAGTGCATTTCGAGGTTTAGACTTCTAGCATTGAGTAGCATTACCTTCAGATTTTACATACTTGTACCTGTTACGGTGTTGGTTTTGTCTTTTGAGCCTTGCCTAAAAAAGGCACTATAGGGGTGGCAAGAGCCTTAGCCAGTAATCTGAGTCCCTAGGGCAACAGGTGCAGATCATCTCTGGCAAAGCATTGTGGTTTGTCGATCATGTCGTCCCAGGCAGACTGATACTGGATCCTCTTTGAATGATACCAGAAGCTTAGCTAATTGTTGAAGTCAATCATTTTGTTCTTATACTGTGGTATAATTCTGGATGAAGGCAGGATGCTGCTCAGGGCTAGTGTCATACCTGCCTGGGCCACATGATCTGAGAGTCCTTCCATGTCTCTCTTCATGTAGTCCAGGGAGGTACATCTCAAGTCATTCACTCCATCATGGACAATGACAGAGTTGTATTTGTACTTGTGGAGTGACCTGAGTGTATGTTATGTGGTGGATCCTGCCACCCAACAGGCAGCTGACTGTAATTTTCTCCTTGTTCAGCCTGGTGAGTGGGACATCGGTGTGACTGACTATAACGTCACTTATGACTAACGTGTTTGGTATGCTGTCTTGCCTTTAGGGGCTGTTGTTGGGTGGCACACTAGTGTTGTTAGCTATGTGATACTTGTGTTTGTTTGCATTTCAGCTTCAGAGGTCTTTCCCCCTCAAGCCAAGGCCACAGTGACCACTGACGCTTCCCAGCTTGGGTTGGTGGGGGGCATTGCCAGGGAAAGACAGTCCAAGGCACCTGATCCCCAAAAGAGGCCAATCTGCACATAAATGCTGTAGAGATGAGTAGTGCTATTAGTGTTGCAAGCATTCCAGGAGTCTCTGCCTCTACAGATGATTGCAAGTCAGACAGACATGTCAGTGGTCTGGTACATCAACAAACAAGGTGGAACCAGATCTTACCCCTTATGTTTAGAGAAGCCCTCAGAGTATGGCAGTGGGCGATCTCAACCAACTGCTTTCTGATTGCAATGCATATCCCGAGGAAGTCAGACGTGATAGACAAATTGAGTATGTGCATTCTTCTTCCTCATGAGTGTTCCCTCAATCCAGAAGTTTCAGAATGGATATTCTGCATATGGGGGCAGCCTTGCTGCAACCTTTTTGCCTCCCCTCTGAACAAGTGCAGTCACTACTTTGCCCTTATACCCCCAGAGGGGGAATTATTAAGGAACACACTTCTTCACAATTGGCCACCTGGTCTCCTTTATGCCTTTTCACCGACCCCACTAATTCCCAAATTCCTACAGAAAACAGCCAAGTTGAAGAGCAGTCATGCTCATTGCCCCCTTTTGGACTGTGCGAATTTGGTTCGCCTTCCTTCGGCCTCATCTGATACAACTTTGGATTCTGGATCCATCTCCCGACCCCTGTCACACTTGACAGGCATCAGTCACCCAGACTCTACAATTCTCAAGCTGACAGCTTGGTTTCTCCAATTCCATTAGTGGCCAGACGTGATATGCCCTCTTCCCCTGTCTGATGCATCCTTTTGTCATCTCACAAACCATCTGCACATAACCTTTACACAAGCAAATGGAAAAGATTTGTTGATTGGGCCTCTCTACATCATTTTAATGCTGTTTCAGCACCAGTACATGAAATTCTTCATGTTCTACCTTTCATTTTCAATGAAGGCACTTCCACTTCTACTGTTAAAGTCAATTTGAAGACATTTCTAAATTCCACATTGGTTTTTGTGCACTGTCAGTGGTCTCACATAGGCTTTGTAAAGCCTTTTTGAAAGGTGCTGTCCTTCTTAAACCCCCTTACAAGGATCCTACACCTCCTTGGGACCTTACTCTGAAGCTGCAAGCAATGATACAATCCCCCTTTGAACCAGCCTCTAGGTGTGATCTAAAATTTCTCTCCTGGAAAACTATCTTTTTGGTAGCCATCACTTCAGCTACATGGATTTTGGATATCCAGTCACTTTCATCTAGATCACCATGTTTGCTTTTTCTTAAGGATAGTTTTTCTCTCGGAACCAACCCATCCTTTCTGTCCAAGGTAGTTTCGGAAACCAACCTTAATCAATGCATCAACCTTCTGGTATTCTTCCCAGATTACTCTAATTCCATCTGTTAGATGTTCACAGACAATTAAAATTCTACCTTGACAGGACCAAGAGTATCAAAAAATCTGACCAGCTGTTTTTCCTTTTCATATAATAAATTAGGACAGACTGTAAGCAAAGTAACCTTAGCCAAGTAGATTTCGGACTACATTTCCTTTGTTTATAGGAAGATGGGTATTTCATTGTTGATACCCTTAAAAGCACACTCAGCTAGAGTGGTAGCTGCTTCTGCAGTCTTCCAGTCGAGAACATCCATAGATGATATCTATGCAGCTGCAACGTGGGCCTCACCCCATACCTTTGTTACTCATTACAAGTTAGATCTGGTCGCTAGGGGAAGAGCATCATTTGGTTCAATAGTGCTCACGAATATCCTTCCGTGAGTCCTCCCAGGATTATATATACCTGGACACTGTCTCATACGTTGATGACAGAATGAAGATTGACATCTTCAGATTAAGAAGTTGTGTCTTACCATAGTCATTTGTCATCAGCTCCCCTCCCTCCTTCCCTCTGCCAGATTCTGTGGAAGAACGGGCATTCCGCTGAGATGTTTCCCTTTGGAATTTAATGCTTCTCCAGATATGGTCTCCTTTCATGTATTTTTACTTCTTTCTTTCATTTGTCAGCAAACTCGATCCGAGGTAATCTACCCTAAGCAGTATGGACAAGGGATGTGCTCGAGAGTTTCTTGAATCCACGAGCTGTGGAAACATCCGACTCTGTTCCAAAGTATCAGACTCAAACCCACACGTTGATGACAAATGAAGATGGACAACTCAGATGGAACGTTATGGTAAGACATAACTTCTTTTTCCTGAAGATGTACATAGTTTTATGTGCTTGTTCTAAGTTAATATGTCGTGGAGTGTTCTGAAAATATGTTTTTGTTGTTTAAGGGTTTTCATTAAAACAAAGGTTTTGAAAAAATCTGACATAGGTTCAAATGAAGATGACAAGAAACTGTATAAAAGATTACAAATTAAGCACTAGTGTGTGCATGCAACACAAAAGTTGGAAGAACACATTCAAAAACACTGTAATAGTTGGGAACAAAAACTTATGGCTACACACTACCCATATCTCAGAATGTAAATGGCCTTACAAGTGCAGGCAAAAAGAAGAGTACTGAATTATATTAAGAGCTGTAGCTTGCAGATAGCAATGCTGAAACAGATGCATTTGGAAAGGAATGAGATGTGAATTTGATAAAGAAAATATTTCATAACAGATATTAATCAGAATATCAGGGGCAAAGGAAAAGGAATTATAGTAATTACTAGAGGAGCTCCAATAGTGATAGAAGGGGAAAACATGATGGTAGATTTGTGGTAGTCAGGGGCTGTTTGCAAGGGAGGAGGATTATGCTGTCCATGTATTTATATTCCACTAAAAACTGATACTATGGAGCTTAAGAAATTTTTGTGAGAAATCAGCTTTCAACAGGATATGTTATTTATAGGTGGAGACTGGGTCTGGGTTTGTAGCAGTGAGGGTCAATCTGAGGGATCTACAAGGAAAAGTATAACAAAGGTGGGTAGATTTCTTATGACACTTTTGCAAATAATTGATATGGGAGATGTGAATTCAGTAATAGAAACTAGGCTAGACTAGGTAGAATTCATATTTCACAGGAATATGTGCTTTTAATTGAAAGCTTCCATACATATCCAATAGCTATTTCAGATCATCCACCAGTAAAAACTAAGATACAAATTCAGGGTAATGAAGAAAAATGCCACTGGCACTTTTCTCGCAAGCTGTTAAAAAGAGAAGAGTTAAAGGAATTGCATAGTTGAAATAATTCAAGTTATTGGAGGAAGATATACATTTTTTCAGAAGTAGTGAATGGGACAAAATGAAAGTTTAAAGGGGCTGACAAAATTTAAGGTACTGCAGAATAAGAAACTTCACTGAACTAGAAGAAAGGCAACTGCAGGGTGTTAGAAGAGAAAAAAAGAGAGTATCTGGATAATATACATTGGCTTAGAAAGATTGCTGTTAAGCAACTATTTTTTTGATGACTCCAGAGCGCAAAAACTTTTAGCACAATAACTTAGGCAACAGAAATGGAAAGGGTTGTTGCCAAACTTTTATAGATCATGAAACAAGAAAAATAATCTGAGATCCTATAGAAGTATTAGAGATATTTCAAAAATGTTATGAAAAATTGTATGAGGCAGAGAAAGTTGGAAATCAAGAAATAGCATAAATTAAAATATTTATGAAAGACTTAATTTTGTCAAGGTTAGAAGGAGGTGAGGCTCAACAGTTAAGATAGGAGGAAATCAGATACAAACAGTAACGTGTAATCATTCTGCAGCAAATTCTCCAGGAACAGATGCTATTCCTGTAGAAATTTGGAAGTTAGGTGGGAAGAAAGTGATAAAGACTTGAAGGTTTTATTTTAAGTATATTAAAAGGTAGGGAAGCACTAACATCTTGGACGAAAGCTGTAATACCTGAAACCTGTAAAGACCATTCAGACCCAGTTTCCTATAGGAACATTTTAATTTTAAACCATGATTATAAAGGGATCATCTTCACTAACTAAAAAAATGGCAAAATTATTGCCAAAATAGATGTATATGGATCAGTGTGGTTTTCTGGAGGGAAAGCAAACATTTGACAACATTAATAGAATAATATTGATCCGAAGGGAAGCAGAATGTAAGAAAATACAGCTGCTGTTGGCGGGTCTTGATGCAGATAAATCATTCAGCAGAGTAAGCTTGGATTTTGAGTAGGGCAATAGAAGCATTTACATTCCCTGATGTAGTAATAAGGTTAATTATTAGGTGGCAGTATGAAGGATCGGAGGAAAAATCTAAAGTGGGAGAGTTCCTCTCCGGTAAATTGTTTGAACTGAAGAAAAAGGCAGAGGTGTCCTCTTTCCCCTTTGTTTAAATTTAAAGCCACTGGGAAAAAAATAAGGCACTGAGAAATTCAAGGATGTATTGGGTATGGTAATCAAGAAAAAAAATTGGCCTTATTTGCAGGTATTTTGTACTTGGTAAATCCAGTAAAGGATTTATCAGTGCTGTTGAACACTGAGAGACCATTTCAAGTCTTTTCAGGATATAAAATTAACAAAGATAAAGCAAAGGTTATTAGCCATAAATTGTGTACCCACTCATGACTTGGATCAGCAGTATGCATATTTATGTGGAAATGATAAGTTGAAGTATTTAGGAGTATGGATTAAAAAGGCTTATTGCTATGGCAGCTAAGGATTTGTGAGAAGAGTCTGAACAAAAGATATTACAAAAACTGAGAAACTGGAAATTCTTGCTTATGGATGGCAAGATACAAAGTGAAAATATTTTTAATCCTGTTAGTTTTATACACAGGTCAGACATATCTTTATCAACCAGAGGAAAAGTTGTGGGCAATAATAGAGAGTTTATGAAATTTATGTGGGAGGGAAATACTGCAAGAATTAAGTGGACTGATTTGAGCCTCCCAATAGAACAAGGTGGTTTAGAATTACCTGATTTGAAAAGGTATTTTAGAGCTACACATTTAAGTTTCATATATATAACACAAGCAGAAGGCGGCTATTCAAAGTGGAAAGGGATGAATTATAACTGTGGAAGAGGGAAGAGTTCAAGAAATAAGGAGAGTAGGATTTTGGATGTAGAGCCTTAATGAGAGTAATAACCAGCATACAGACTATTTTATTCATAATGTTGCAGAAGGTATTGTAAGAAGTAAGTCAGCACATCGATGGAGAAAGATTTTGACAGGAGGGATGATTTCAAATAGGGGTACAGAAAATAGGGAAGAAAGAGCTGGAATTGTTTGCAGAAAATTGGCAAAGGAACCAGTAGAGTGGGAGGAAGCTAAGAATAAGAAGAAAAAGTTTGGACTGCATGTTAGAGATTGCCTTCCCTATCGAGGATTCATATCAGAGTATAGGCAAAGAGAAAAGAATGAGAGTTCTAAGTGAAAGACCTGCTCTAGTAGAATTTTTAGTTAAATCTAAAACCAAAGGTGTTTTTAAAACTGGGATAATTAGTAAGGCATATGAGATGCAGCACAGTAACTGTAAGAATCAATCGAGATTAGAGAAGATTGGTAAAAGCGACTGGAAAAACATTTTACAAGGGAACAGTGAGAGAACGTATGTATGGTTCCCAAGTACGCAACAGAGCCTAGAAGGTTTAGGATTTATGCCTAGAATTGTTTGTATAGGTACTTTTTTTTTTTTTTTTTTTTTTTTTTTTTAACCACAGACAGACTGTAAAGAACTTTTCTTCAGGTAGCTGGCAAATGTTAGAGATGTAATGGGGAAGAAGGAGGTACCTGGGAGCATATGTTCCGGAGTATAATGAGTTGGCAGACTTTAAAAATTCCCTACAGAGTACTCTGTCAGGAATAATGGGCAAGCAAATGAGTGTAACTAAGGACATTTTTTGAGCTGGTGTGCAGGATCTGAATTGCCTAGATATTTTAAGGCATTGTTAAATTATTTGTTTTTGACTGGGACGGTCCAACTGGGCAGAACCCATTTTCATTGGAGGCCTGGGGAGAAAAGCTCCATTTCAGTACATTTTGTATTAGCAAGTGAATTTCAGACAGTTCTCAGAAAAACAACAGTTGCATTTCTGATTAAAACAAAAAAAAAAGGAAGCAGTTACAGGGCCAGTTTATACAGGAAAGTATTTACAGCAATATTTATGTCTATACACTTCTTGTAGCTCTAAAATCATGTTAGATTGATAATGCCGAAAGAAAATGTAAAGAAGTTTAGTGTTCTTTCATTTTAGTAAAGAAAGGTTTGCAAAGAGTTCAAGATGCATAATAAAGTTAAGTTATAAAATTGTTTAGGAAGGGAGAATTTAGTATTGTATAGGGTTGTGGAGAGTTCAAGAGATATAATAAAATAACTCATAAAATTATGTAGAATGAGATGGGAGATAGTAATGTATATATAGGAGCATAGTGGTAATAGCGTTTGAATGAGACAGCACGGTATACGATTAGTTCAGTTTAGGGTGCCTGTTCCAAACTGGTGTATCTTGAAGGTTTCTAACGTGGGTATAGAGAGAATGCATGAGAGGGGTAGGGCAGTGGATAGGGGCTGTAAGAATATGGGAAATGTTGCACCTCGGGTCTCCACTGAAAGAGGCCACTAGCCCAGTGAGACTAACCCAGTCAACAAAGGATAAATAAATAAATCTGGTGGCTGCCAAAAAAGCATTTAGTAGCAATTGGAAATCAAAGTCTAAATCAAAATACTTGAAGAAATGAATACTATAAAACAGAGAAAAGAGCAGGAAGTGCAATCTTACATGCAGAAAATTGTTTTGGAGAAGGAATGAGGTTTAAGAGAAGGCAGGAACTGGACAGTTTATACTATGTGACAAGTAAAACAGTTATCAGGATACACCACGAGAAGTCCAATTGTAGCAAAAAATCTTCTTTATTCCATAGCAAAGTAAAAGATAAGCGCTTTCGCATGCTTCGTGCATGCTTCTTCAGATCTACTTCTGTCACATTGTTATACCTCTTTTATATAGTAGATATTGAACATTTAATTTAAACATCAACGTATCCAATCAACTAATTAACTAATTAATTAAAAATGCATCATCAATTAAAATCTTTTACACCATCAATTAAAATTTAAAGTCGCAATACACTAGCGAATTTACTTCATTTTTACCATGATGAACTCTCATGATCAAGTACATATTTTAAAATACCCATATTTTGGATATATCCCATCTGCCTTTCTACTGCAGCATATTTATCACAGAGTCTATTGGATATATCAATAGAAATGTGTGTAGCGTGCAAAGAATATATATGCGTATCTGTTTCCACGCAAACTGTCTAGCTGTTCGCTTTGCTTATATGGTACTCAAAGTCAATAAGCGATTTCTTGTGTTTAGTATTGTTTCTCTAGCTAAATTCATTGTGACATATTAGCTAGAAATCTTGACTTATAATAGAGCAGGAGCGTATCATGATATTAGTTTACACTGTCTGCTCATGTTACATAACAAATCAAAACTACCACCGAACAAAGCTACGAATTTCATATAACAGATGTTATTCAATTTCATTGCATCTAGGATTATATCACATCATAAATATCAATAAATGCAAATAGAAATATGTACATATGATGAAACCAAATCTCCAGAATGTAAAGGTGTGTCATGTCATAAAAACATTACATCATAAGAGCTAAGTAGTTGTGTAAAGTTATATAACTTTTTTATAATAATAAATTTTAGATATTGAATTTTAGGATATGAAGCCCTGAATGAATTCAATATTAAATAATACATTGGAGCCAGTGTTTTAGTTATTAAAATTCCTTCATTGGCTGTAGATTAGAAATGCTGAACAACTGTAAAGTTATATAACTTTACACAACTACTTAGCTCTTATGATGTAATGTTTTTATGACATGACACACCTTTACATTCTGGAGATTTGGTTTCATCATATGTACATATTTCTATTTGCATTTATTGATATTTATGATGTGATATAATCCTAGATGCAATGAAATTGAATAACATCTGATGTAATGCGATCCTATCTCGCCTACATTCATAACAGATGGGTTCGGAGCCGATCCATCGGCTCCGACTCGGCAACTAATACACTAACACGAAGTCTCTCATTGGCTGGGCTACTCCCTATCCCAGGATGCACTACACCTGCTTCCCCAGATCTCGTTTGCCGCTTAACAAGCTGGACGTGGTCTCGACTTGGCTGGAGCTAAGTGGTTCTTTTTACCTTATTGGTCCTTGACCTAGGGATTTTTTGTCTATATTAACCAAACAGCTGTTTTAACAGCTATTTCTTACTGTTTCTTACTATTTCTTATTTTTTTTTGAGTGCTTGAGTGTTTCCAAAAAATTTAATTTATTCAGTCGGGTAAGGCCCGTTTAAGTTAGAGGGCCTTTGCCCTACCTTTGAGTGCTATTAGGTTTAATTAACTTTTGGTTAGTTGTTTTTCGGGCAAAGCCCGTTTAAATTAGAGGGCTTTGGGCCGTTTAACTTGTTTCTAATTGTTGTGAGGTAAACTTTCACCAGTACACGCGCCAGTGTGTCTCGCGCTTTTCAGTTGGCGCAATTTGTGTATAGTGCTATACTTGTTGTGGTAGAGTAAGATTTCCATAGAGTTTTTACTTGTTGTGGCCTGTATCCTGTCTAAGGAACAAAAGTCAGGTTTTAAAAAATGCACTCGGTGCAATTATAAAATGTCCATTACAGACAGTCATTCAGTCTGTGTTTATTGTTTGGGGCCGAAACATCTGCAAGAGACTTGTAGCATCTGTCATGCGTTCTCCTCTAGAGTTCTTCAAGAACGCAAGAACAAGTTAATATTGAAAGGGCTTATCAAACCTTCTTTTGAGGAAGCCTTAGATCTACCTGTTGCTTCCAAAGAAAAGATCGTCGGCTCCGACAAGTCCGTCGGAGCCGACTTCTAAAAAGACAAAATTGACCTCTTCTTCCTCGGCTCCATTGACTTCGGGGCTGCCTCGATACCTCCTACCTCGGCTCCATTGCCTTCGGAGCCGCAAGTTGGAGTATCGAGAGGTGAATCACCTCCATCGGTTCCAATGGCTTCGGAGCCGGTGGAAGTGTGCAGCTCAGACTCTTCCCCCTCGGCTCCGAAGAAGGCTCCTTCGGTGCCGATGGTGGTCCATGCTGTGGTGGAGTCGGCGCCGATAGCATTGGAGCCGTTTCGGAGCCGGTCCCCTTCTCTCTCAGAGCCGAGAGGAAAGTCTTCTCGATTGTCTACCTCCTCTAAATCATCGAGACTTTCAGATTCGGACCTGGATAGGGTTTTACAGAGGCTATTCCAATCTCCAGGGTTTACTAAATTGGTCTCTGCTCCAGCACAGTTAGCTTCGGAGCCGATCCCCCCTCCAACACATTCGATTCCTCTTCCAACCTCCTCGGAGCCGTTGGAGTCGGTGGTGGTGGAGCAAAGCGGAGCCATACGGTCGGAGCAGAGACCCCTTCGAGGTCTCTCGGTTCCGACTGTGCTTCCTACCCTGTCCTCCGGTTCAGGGTTTGGTACTGTGACCTCTTCAGCCGGGCCCGAGGGGAACACTTTGGGATTGGGTGCTTCGGTGCCTAGTCTTCCTCTCGGAGCATCGGCTGCTGGAATTCCCAGTGCCATCGTGGCCTCTAGACCAGTGACCTCCTTGGATTCTGGAGGTCCGGCCTTTGAGGCCATGAGGAGCGCTGGCCATGCCTTTGCCGGTTCAGCAAGATTCTACCTCACCGTCCCTAGATTTGGACACTGGTGCCTCTGTTGTGTTGCAGCTCGCCGCCAGCGGGGCCCTAGGGCCTGAGGATACCCCCATCGGGGGTTCCCTTCTTCCGGGTGGTCCGTCCGAAACTGCTTCGGACTAACCCCCACGGAAGAAATTGTGTAAGAGGAAGCACGTAGACTCCCAAGATGAGTCTGTTACATCGGATACTGACCTCGATGACGCAGAAGGGTCCCCCAAATCATCTTCGGATGATATCTCCTTCTCAGATGTCTTGGAGATTCTGAGACAGAGAGGTGACTGGCAAGCCAAAACCCCTTCAGCTGAGGAGTCAGTCTTCCTCAAGGCCTTTGGGGCCCAGCCTTCCGCCTCCTGGGTGTCTCCGCCCTTCAATGAACTCCTTGATTTGGTTTCTCGAAGGGCGTGGGAACACCCTGATTCTGTGGAACCGGTGCCTGCAAGGCCCAATAAATTTTTGTCAGCCCCCCCCCCAGAAGGAGTTTCTCACAAAGGGTGTGCCTGTAGATGCTTTGGTGGTGGCTTCTGCCACACAGCAGGACGTGGCAGAGGCTTCGACGCCTGTTCATCCTCCTAATAAGGATTCTAGGAGTATGGATAGGCACGGAAGCGTACCCTGTCTTCAGCGGCCTTTGCCTTACGGTCGCTGAACTACTTATGTCATTTTACGAGGCTCCAAAGGGATCTTCTCAAAGAGCTAAATGACTCTCTTGTTGGTAACCTACCTGACGCGCTGGCCCCGACTGTTGGCGCACAGATGACTACCCTCCTTTCTATTGTTAACTCGTCCATGAGGCTCATTTCATATGCGGCCGAAGGGGCAGGTAGAGCAGCGGAACAGGCGTTGCCCTCAGGAGACGAGCCTGGTTACGCTTTGTGTTCGCTCGGAGGCCTTCAAGTCTTCCTTCGCCGACGCCTTTGATGGGTCATCTTTGTTTGGACCCAAGGTGAAGGACACACTAACTCGGTGCGAGCAGGAGGGCAAGACTTTGACTGCCGTTGGGGCCCGATTTTCCGCTCCTTCTAGGCCTTACCCCAAGGCTCGGAGAGGAGGAAAATGTGGTTTAGAAAATCTCAAAGTCTTTCCCTACTCCACCCAGTGATTCCCCCTCCAGAGGCGGGGGGGGGGGGATTTTGGAAGACGCCGCCCCAGAGGTGGCAGAGGCCCCCGTAACTCTGGAGACCGCGATTCCTTTCGTGGTTCTTCATACAACCAGCGTTCCTGAGTTGTTGCCCGACTGTGCAACTCCTGAGCCAGTCGGGTCGTTTTGGCGCACCCACAAGCTTGGGAATCCATAACAAGCGATCAGTGGGTGCTTCGCATTATTACCGGAGGTTATATCATCCCCTTCAACAAACCACCCCTTTCTTTAAGGGAAATCCCGGACGTACCACCCAGTCAGCGGGATCAGGCAGCATTAGAGGTTTCAAAGCTGCTAGAAAAAAGAGCCATCCAGCCTGTCCCCATCGACCAGATCGGATCAGGAAATTACTCAAGATTATTTTTGGTACCAAAAAAGACAGGGGACTTCAGGCCCATTTTGGACCTCAGTTCATTGAATCGTTTTGTAAAGAAGTCCAAATTCCGAATGGTCACTCTTCAATCTATTCTTCCTTTGCTGGAAAAAGATGCATGGATGTGCTCCATAGATCTCCAGGACGCTTACTATCACATTCCCATAGCTCAAGAGTCCAGGAGACATTTACGCTTCCGCCGGAGTCAGTCATTTCCAATTCGAGCACTGCCCTTTGGTCTCACCACAGCCCCAGGGTGTTCACCAAGTGTCTGGCAGTGGTAACTGCTCACCTGAGAAGTCTGGGATTCCAGGTGTTTCCTTATCTAGACGACTGGCTCCTTACTGCCACCTCCGAGCATCTACTACTCCAAGCGCCAGAGCCACGTTCACCTTGGGCCGTTTCTTAGGGATCACGCTTCAATTTGCAAAAATCTGTACTACAGCCATCTCAGCGTATTACTTTCATAGGCGCAGACTTAGACACAAAAGAATGCGCCTTTTACCGGCAGCAAGAATTCAGGTCCTACAAGATCAAGTCAAATCCTGTCTTCCCTACTAAGAGCCCCGGCCCATCGGATCCTACAACTGTTGGGCTCGATGGCGTCAACCATACTTTTAGTTCCCTTGGCCAGACTTCACATGCGAATTTTACAATGGCTACTGTCGGTTCAATGGTCTTATCAGGAACTTCCCTTGAACCACTTAATCATAATCACGGAAAGTTGCCGTCGAGATCTGCATTGGTGGCTTCTCCAATCAAATCTCGACCAGGGGCGACCCTTTATACCTCAACGTCCCGTTGCCACTGTGACTACGGACGCCTCCCAGGTAGGGTGGGGGGGGTCATTACCTGGACAGGTCGGTCCAAGGCACATGGCAGATCCAGGAAACGCATTTGCATATCAATGTCCTGGAGATGAGAGCGGTACTATTGGTACTCCAAGCTCTCCATCACGCTCTCCCACAGGGCCCGATTACTATCCTATCCGACAACATGTCTGTGGTGTGGTACATAAACAAGCATGGTGGAACCAGGTCTTACCCACTATGCAGAGAAGCCATGAGACTTTGGCACTGGGCGGTAGCTACCAACCGCTTTTTAATGGCAACGCACATACCGGGGAAGTCCAATGTGATTGCGGACAGATTAAGCAGGACCATTCTTTTACCCCACGAGTGGTCCCTCAACCAGGGTATAGCTGCGAAAATCTTCGACAGATGGGGTCTTCCTTGCTGCGACCTGTTTGCCAGCCCTCACAATGCTAAATGCAGAGAGTTCTTCACACTGTTCCCTTCTCAGGGACAGATTCCCAGGGACGCTCTGACTCACATTTGGCCCCCCGGTCTTCTCTACGCCTTCCCTCTGTTCCCCCTCCTACTGAGGGTGATACAGAAGGCCATTTACATGGAGAGCGAGATGATTTTGATTGCCCCGCACTGGCCTCGTCAAGTTTGGTTTCCTTTCCTACAGAGGCATGCGATTGAAGGTCCATGGTTTCTGGATCCGGTGCCAGACCTGTTGACTCATCAGTCAGGACGGCTTCATCCGTCTCTCAGGTCCCTGAAGTTGGCAGCATGGTTACTCCACTTCCATCCTTAGTCCGAGACAATGCTCTTTCGCCGGACGTGGTCCACATACTGTCTTCTTCTCATAAACCTTCCACCATCAAACTTTATTCCAGTAAATGGAAAAGGTTTGCCTTCTGGGCTCAAGAACGGGTATAGATCCTCTCACTGCACCAGTATCGGAGGTTCTGAATTTTCTGGCCTCCCTTTTTCAGTCGGGCTCTTCAGTTTCTACCATTAAGGTTCAGCTAGCGGCGATCTCTAATTTTCATGCTTCATTTGAACCTTCATTGATGTCTCACAAACTTTGTAAGGCTTTCCTTAAAGGGGCTTGGCTCCTTAGGCCTCCTTTATCTCATCCTGTCCCCTTGGGATTTGAATATGGTTCTTGCTGCCCTAACTGCCCGTCCTTTCGAACCAGCTGCTACCTGTGATTTAAAATTTCTGTCTTGGAAAACGGCCTTTTTAGTAGCCATAACGTCTGCTAGGAGAGTTTCAGAACTTCAAGCTCTTTGTTCTGATCCTCCCTATTTGATTTTTCACAAGCATAGAGTTTCATTGAAATTAAACCCTGCATTTATACCAAAAGTGGCCTCCTCTTTCTGTATTCAACAAACTATAGAACTCCCTGTCTTTTTTCCAGAATTCTCTAATAACGCAGAATATACTTTGCATCAATTGAACGTACATAGACAACTGCTTTTATTTGAATAGAACCGCTCAAACGCTGAAATCAAATCAATTGTTTGTTTCCTTTGCAGTGAACAAATTGGGTCAACCAGTAACAAAACCTCCATATCTAAATGGATTAAAGATTGTATCATTTTTATTTATTCACAGGCTAACAAAGACCTTCCCTTTCCAGTCAAGGCTCATTCTACCAGGGCAATGGCTACTTCCGTAGCTTTTCACTCCAAGTTATCAATAGATGATATTTGTGCTGCGGCAACCTGGACTTCTCCGCACACTTTCATTTCTCATTACAAATTGGATGTGGTTTCTCGAGGCAGAGCTTCCTTTGGTTCCACAGTTCTCAGGAGTGTGTTCCAATGAGCCACCCGGGATGTAGGTGCTAGGGACGCTGTCCCATCTGTTATGAATGTAGGCGAGATAGGATCCCATTACATCTTTTAGTTATGTACTTACCATAACTTCGGATGTATGGGATCCATCTCGCCTACATTCATAAGTACCCACCCTCCTTCCCCCTTCCATTCGGATTTAGAGGAGCTGTAGTCCCTTTTTTCTTGGCGATCTTTCTTGAACTTTAGTTGGTTATAGTGACTACTAGTTTTTCTGTGTTTGCATGGATGTATGAAAGCGAACAAACAAGATCTGGGGAAGCAGGTGTAGTGCATCCTGGGATAGGGAGTAGCCCAGCCAATGAGAGACTTCGTGCTAGTGTATTAGTTGCCGAGTCGGAGCCGATGGATCGGCTCCGAACCCATCTGTTATGAATGTAGGCGAGATGGATCCCATACATCCGAAGTTATGGTAAGTACATAACTAAAAGTTATATGAAATTCGTAGCTTTGTTCGGTGGTAGTTTTGATTTGTTATGTAACATGAGCAGACAGCGTAAACTAATATCATGATACGCTCCTGCTCTATTATAAGTCAAGATTTCTAGCTAATATGTCACAATGAATTTAGCTAGAGAAACAATACTAAACACAAGAAATCGCTTATTGACTTTGAGTACCATATAAGCAAAGCGAACAGCTAGACAGTTTGCGTGGAAACAGATACGCATATATATTCTTTGTACGCTACACACATTTCTATTGATATATCCAATAGACTCTGTGATAAATATGCTGCAGTAGAAAGGCAGATGGGATATATCCAAAATATGGGTATTTTAAAATATGTACTTGATCATGAGAGTTCATCGTGGTAAAAATGAAGTAAAGTCGCTAGTGTATTGCGACTTTAAATTTTAATTGATGGTGTAAAAGATTTTAATTGATGATGCATTTTTAATTAATTAATTAATTAATCAATCAATTAGTTGATTGGATACGTTGATGTTTAAATTAAATGTTCAATATCTACTATATAAAAGGGGTATAACAATGTGACAGAAGTAGATCTGAAGAAGCGTGCACGAAGCACGCGAAAGCGCTTATCTTTTACTTTGCTATGGAATAAAGAAGATTTTTTGCTACAATTGGACTTCTCGTGGTGTATCCTGATAACTGTTTTACTTGTCACGTTTTGGTTCTCTGTTTGCAGCAGGATACTTTGGGAGAGCTAGCGGTAATAATATCTTTTACAGTTTATACTATGTTGGATTGATTACATTGTATCGAACGTGATGTATTTGTAAATGTGAACTTTAGTCATAGGAGACTCCATTGTGAGAGAGACAGGAGACTCCATTGTGAGAGAGACAGGTGTGCCCCTCACCAGGCCAGATAAGGAGAAAGTCAAGGTTAGTTTGTTGGGTGCCAGAATCCACCACATCACCAGTGCAGTCAAGTCTCTCAACAGGTACTGTTATGAGTCTGTCATAGTCCATGTTGGAGTGAATTATTTGAGACGTACCTCCCTGGACTATATGAAGAGAGACATGATTGAGCTAGCTGAGTATGTGTCCCAGGCAGGTATGTCCCTAGCCTTATGCAGCATTCTACTGTCACCCAGAATGATGCTTCAATACAAACAGAAAAATGATTGACTTGAACAACTGGCTTAGTTCTGGTGTCATTCAAAGGGGAGCCAGTACCTGACAACTTGGGATGACATGATTGACAAGCCACGATGCTATGCCAGAGATGGCCTGCATCTGTCTCCGTTGGGCTTCAAGCTCCTGGCAAAGGCTCCTGCCTCCCCTATAGTGCCTTTTTTAGGCAATGCCATGAGGTCAAAACTACCAACATAAAAATTTTATCTAAACGAATCTCTTGTCTCCCCCATAGTGTCTTTTTCAGTTAATGCCATGAGGTTAAAACTACCAACATGAAAATTTCATCTAAATGTAAATTATAGGTCATGCTGCCATATGCCAGTAGTCTAAACATGAAACGGCAGTCATTGCAAGCATTCTTAACCCTGAAAGAAACTGACATTTGTGCAGTCACAGAAACCTGGTTCAAAGCTGCGGAGAGCACCCTAGCCATACCATCCTATCATTCACTCAGACCCCAAGCTGTGGGCAGCAAAACAAAAAGAGGTGGAGTTGCAATATATATAAAAGACACACACCTCTAGGCTGGTCAAACAGTATGATGCACAGAAAGTACTCCAGCTGCAGTTAGCAATTGACAAGACCCCTATTCAAATCATAGCTAGCTACAGGCCTCCAACTCTGACTCAAGATGACCACTCCACCTCTCTGGACCTCATCGAATCTATCAAGATTCAACCCTTTACCCTGATCCTGGGTGACTTTTAACTATCCAGCCATAGACTGGAAGAAATACTCATGCCAAAACACAAATGCCCAGAGATTTCTTGATTTCTTCAATGCAGATTTTTGGACCAGTTGGTTGACACCCCCAAAAAGAGATGAAAATATCTTGGATGTTGTATTAACCAACATGAATAAATACTGCAGCATCCCTACAGTATCATCATCTTTGGTAAGATCCGACCACAAAGCAGTCACTTTCGAAGTCACCATCTCCCCCCAACCCCCCCCCCCCAGCTATGGTCAAATAAAAAAATAAAGATTCTCAAAAGCTGATTACAACCTCCTGAGGGAAGGTATAAACAGCTTCACAGCCCCCCTCCCCTTCCACAGAAACTGGCACATATGTCCAAACTTACACCAAAGTACTATATGAGCATTTATATAGCAGCATGGAATTAGGAATACCAGACAGGATAAAATCCTCCTCCTCAAGGAACAGTAAACCTGTCTGGTGGACATCTACAATAAATAAACTCTATAATAAAAGGAAAAATTGCTGTCCAGGGCCAAGAAGCATCTAATTGGCAATCTCTCCTTAGCCTGAACAAACAAATAAGAGCACTAGTGAAATTCTCCAAAGCAAACTTTGAGTCCAAACTGGCCACATCTACTAAAGACAGTCATAAGGTTTTCTTCACATATGACCGCAGTCTCAAGTGATGCACCCTAATCTGATCAGAGCTGGTTTCAAGGACACCACATAAATTCTGTCGATATAGCCAACCTGCTGGCAGACAGGTTCAGTGAAAACTTCACTCCTCTGCCCCCCCCCCATCAGTAAAACTGGACATCCCCAGTACCCGCCCCCCCTTCCCTTATCTCTAGGAAGCAAGTCATCACTGCCCTCTCAAAGGCAAACAAATGCAGCTTCCATGGGTCCAGATAACATCCCAGGCTGTATCCTACATGAGCTGAGGCAGGAACTTGCAGCAAAGTTAGGCACCCTATTCAACCAAGGCCTGAGTACCAGCTTTGTCCCAGCCAAGTGGAGGACAGCTACTGTCATCCCTTTGCACAAAGGTAGAGCATCCACCGATCCAGGAAATTATAGACCCATCAACTTAACTAGCCTGAGCTGCAAAGCCATGGAGTGGATTATCATGGAGCTCATTAAGAAGGACATTGGCAACCTCCAGACACTTGATCCCACACAGTTTGATTTTGTCAAGGCGAGGTCATGCCTATTAAATTTGGTTGACTTCTTTGAGACAGTCACCAAGGCCATAGAAGAGGGGGAAGACTGTGCACACCTCTTACCCTGACCTGGCCAAGGCCTTCGATACTATTTCCCACTCATGTATAATTGATAAACTCTCTCAACTAGGCATTAATCCATATTTTACCAGATGGGTCACAAACTGCTCACTGATAGATCCCACCTAGTCAAAATAGGGGAAATCACCTCAAGTAGTAGACCCATCACTAGCAGTGTACCCCAGGGATCAGACTTGGGGCCTCTGCTTTTTGGGATATACTTCTCAGAGGTGTAGGCCAAATCTATTGGGCTATGGTAGACCAAGTTTGCAGATGACTGCAAGCTGGGTGCTGTCATCAATTCCCCTAGTGATGTGGACATCCTCCAAGAGGGTCTCAACCAAACAAAGGACTGGTCCCAGAAACATGGCCTCAAACTGAATGCTAAAAAAATGCGTCATCATCCCTGTTGCGGAAAATGACGTCCCCACAAATGATCACATTGATAATAAGGCACTAAGCACACAATCAGTCGTGAGGGACTTGGGAACCCAGGTTGATAGCAAATTGACTTTTGACCACCATATTGCCTCCGTTGTATGGAAGGCTTTCTACATGACCCACCTCATTAGTAAGGGTATCTCATCCAGGGACAAGGTGGTCATAACATCCCTGTATTCTTCCCTTATGAGACCCATTATTGAATACAATGCCCCTTTCGGCATGTACTTCACAAAGTACATGCAGCAGCTGGAAAGAACACAGGTTCCTCACCCGTAGAATCCAGGGCCTTGAACATCTACCCTACATAGATGGGCTAAAAGCTGCAGACACCTACAGACACCTCAGAGGTGACCTCTGTCTGGCATATAAAACAATCTCAGACCCTGCCCTGATGGGACTGCTGCATATTCGCAAGTAACCCGCACGTGAGACCTCAACCTGGTCTGTGACATCAAGAGGACTTGTTGGCGAGACAGATGTGTCCCAGAGACGTCCCCTTTTGTGGAATAGACTCCCTCTCTATGTAAAGCAGAGTACCTTTTTAAGCGCAACCTGCATAACTGGATGGGGAACAGAAAATACACCCCTGGGCTTCCACCTATGTCCCTGCTGGACAGTGGCATAGGGTGCTGACTTGTTGAAACATGAGCTAAATTCTTGGCTAGGCTTTAAGGGCCAATAACCTAGTAACTTCCTATGATTAATATGGTTTGATTAATTTTATATAAATGTAAGTTTGCGCACACAATTATCTCAAATGATAATGTAATATATATGTATGTGTGTGCGTGTGTATGTGTATATCTATATCTATATATATATATATATATATATATATATATATATATATATATATATATATATATACACATACATACACACACGTGTTTGTAAATGTTAATGTTTTTTTCTGTTAATGTGCATGTATCTGTCTTAAGTGATATTTTAATATAGATGTTAAAAAAAGTAGAGGTGGGGGGCTGCTTCCATACACACCTTCAACAGGCATTATTGTACTGTGTCTGTATGATTGTGATGTCATTGGAAGGTTAGTACTACTGGGCCTTCTTTGAGCTGTCCAGTTATATGCTTTGGAGGTGATTGTGAATAGAGGCACTAAATATGCACCAGTTCTAAGGAAGCCCTTTAGTGGTGTGATGGACAGGTTCCCTTGGTACCTACAGATTTTTCCTACTAAGAATATGTTTCAAAATCCTATGGTCCTCAAGTTCATTGAATTTAGTAGTCAAACATAAAATGTAATTTTGAACAAGTGGGCCATCCTAAAAATGGATGATGAAGTATACAAATCTGTTGGGGAAGCCCCCCCCTTTACTTACAAAGTGGACACCAACATAAAGGACATTTTAAAGAAAGGGAAGGGAGTGGAAGCAACAGGTACCGCCAAGTGTGGTAAATGTAGACACTGCTGTTATATTTTGAAAAAGAAGGTTTTATCTTTGAAAAACTATTGTACAGAAATTACACTAGGCAAAGGAAATTGTGACACAAAGGGCTTGGCATGTATAGTAGTATGTAAACAGTGCCAGGTTTTTATGTAGGGAAAAACAGGAAATTGGCAAAAAGAATATATGAGCATTTATATATGAAAAGGGGCAATTTAAACTAAGCCTTGTATATACTTTCATTGACCTACAATAGTTTCCCAAAGTTTGAATTTGACATTTTGGAAAATGGTCATCCAAATGCTAGGGGGCGGGTTCTGGGAAAATAAGGTAGATTATACACTACTCTGGCAAATTAAACTGGATGCCAATGTTAAACCTGGTTTGAATGAACACATTTCGATTCTGCCTGTTTTCAGGATGAGGACTGTGTTGTAAATATAATACAAATACATGGTCTTCACATGTTGTTTTTAATCAGTTAGCAATTATATATATATATATATATATATATATAGATGTGTGTTTATGTATATATATTTATATACATACATATATATAGAAATTTTACACCATATTGGTATGTTATATTTTTTAATGCCAAGGTCTTTGCAATTAACTACTTGATTGTTTAATGGTTTGTTTGTCATTGTTTGATATTTAAATGAGTCTCGAACAGCTAACACATTCTGATGAAGTCCTAAGAGTTGCAGATGAAAGCGCTTAACATTACATGTTTTTTATTTATTGCTAAAATGTGTATATTTCAGATAATTTCATCATATATACTGGGATTCTTTAAATAAATAGCTTAAGATTTACCATAAGGAACTAACAGAGTATTTTTTATCTTTCAATGATGATCAGGTTAGTAGAGTCATACTATGGGACTCCTAAAAATGCATATTAAAGATAGACTGGGAAAATGGGCTTGTACTTAAAATGAGTGGGATAAAGAGTTGTTAGAAACAAAGAAATTAGATAATACTGAATTCATTAAAAATTGACAAAATATCAAATTGCTTTAAAGTATAAGGTGGAGATAGCTTTAGAAAAAATAAAATTGCACAGTTATGCAGTGACATCTATTAGCTAATATATGTAGATTTTTTGAAGATGTTAAGCAAAAGGCAAATCAATAATATCCAAAATCCTCATACTAATATGCTTACTTCAGACATACAGGCGATGCTTAATATTTAAAAAAAAAAATTCCATAAGGAAATAGATAATAATCCTCATGATTTTGAAACTGACTAAAGAAGAATGTTACTAGTAAAGTTAATGACCAACAAATAACTCTGTTGAAAAAACGTGTTACCCCGATCAGAGTTAAAGAAGCTTTAAAAAAAGGGAACATAACGCTCCTGGGTTATATCTTCTGTTAAATATTTTAGAATTACTGAGTGACGTTTTCAGGATAGTTCAGAATGACAAAGTAATTCCTCCCTCATGGGAGTTTTCAGTAATCTAATCTAAAGTTAAAAAAAAGGAAGGATAATAATTCCTCATATAGACCTATTTCATTATTAAATTTAGACTACAAAATATTTACTTCAATTTTTGCTGCAAGATTAAGAGATATAGTAGATTAATAAAGATCAAACAGGATTTATAGTCAATAGTTTAACGTACAATAATATAAAAGGGTAGTAAGTATCTTTGATTTAGCAAAAGGAATGAACAAGAAATTGGCCCTAATTAGCTTAGATATCGAGAGAGCTTTTGATTCTGTAAGTTGGAACTGCAAACATTTAGAAGTGTTTGCATTTCCAGAACAGTTTATTGGAATATTTTTAAAAAAAACCTGTACAGAGACTCCAAAGCATATGTTAAAATGAGATCTTGCATTTGTCAAGGATTCACTTTAAACAAAGGCCGAAAGCAAGGCAGTCCCTTGTCCCCTCTGTTTGCATTAGTTATCGAACCCTTGGGTAATAGTATACAAAGCAATGAAAAAAATGTATGGGTTCTCAGTTAACAGAGATTGTCAATCTAAAATACAGTTTTTTGCAGATGATATTTTACTAACTATAGGAGATTTAAATTGTTCAAAGAAATAGATGAGGAAATTGAAAAGCTTCAAGAACTATCACTGCTAAAATTTGATGATAAAACTGAAACTTTAGTGTTAAATTACTAGATAGTGAGTTTAAAGAAATATAAATATAATTGGGAAGTAAAAGAACTAAAATATTTAGGAATAAAAATCTATGTAAGATTAATAATTTTGAAAAAGTAATTGAGGTGTTATTAAAAATGGAATGTTTTTTTTTTTTTAGTTTTCAGGATAGCGTAGTGCTTATTAAACTGATTATATTAACCCAACATTTTATACATTATATATATATATATATATATATATATATATATATATATATATATATATATATATATATACACACACACACACACACACGAGAAAGAGAGAGCATTCAGTAACTTTAATACCTGACAAAAAAGTTAAAGAAAATGGAAATAATGCTAACTTCATTCTTATGGTATCCTAAAAGCTAAGAATTGCTTAGTAGAAATCATGTAAGATTATGGGAGTATGGTGGTATTAGTTTCCTGGATGTAGATTCTTACTCTCTCGTAACTCTGTTATACTTTGGGTAGACTAAACTTACACTAGTCATTGGAAAACCATCAAGGAGCAGATTATACTAAATTCTTATAAGTTTAAGTATGATAAATAAGAAATATGTAGTAATCCTTTCATCTGGTTAATAAAGTTTACCTCAGAAGGAAATTCATTTCAGTCTTTAGACTCTGCATATATGAAATCAGTTCTTAAAACAGTTGAGAAATATGTTTTTAAAAGTCCATTAGTATCCAAATGGAATTTTTTGTGCTTTCCCATTGCACACACCTATTATTGAAATAGAAGTGGTAATTTATAAACAATCTACTGGAAATTCCACAAAACTGAATGGATGGTAATCCTGTGGAAGTTTGGAAGCAAGGGGGGGGGGGGGACTGATGATCTGTAAAGTTTTGTTTAACATTATTTTAAGAGGAGGAGAAGCACCAACATCTGGAAGAAAGCGGTGGTGGCTGTATTACCTAAAGATGGTAAAGACCCATCAGATCCAGCTTCATATAAGCCCATTTCAGTTCTAAGCCATGATTATAAAGTTTGTCTATAATGACTAAAAATGAATGGCAAAGATGATGCCAAAATGTCTAGATATGAACTGGTGTGGTTTTGTGGAGGGGAGGCAAACATTTGACAACATTAACAGAACAATGATAATCCAGACAGGAAGCAGAATGTTGGAAAATACCACTACTGTTGGTGGGTCTTGATGCAGAGAAGGCATTCGACAAAGTAAGGTGAGATATTATGAGCAGGGAAATGGAAACATTTGTATTCCCTGATAAATTTATAAGGTTGATGAGGAGGATATATGAGGAATCTGAGGTAAAATTTTAAGTTATTTGCCTTATATTTAGAACTGTTGGCAATGAAAGTAATGGGCACAGAATTTTCAAGGATTTAATTGGTACAGTAGTCAAGAAAAGCTGGGTTCATTTGCAGATGATGATTTATACCTAATAACACTAGAAAAGGATATTCAGTGTTTTGGAGCATTTTGAGATGGTTTCAAGTCTTTTTAGGATGCAAAATTAATTGAAGCTAAAACAAAGGGAATTGCTGTAAACTATGTACACACCTATGAATTGGTTCAGCATTATCCATATTTATGGGACATAATAAAACCTGATAAAAGCTGATAAAACCGACGTATGTAGGATGATGGATTAAAAAGGATTCTGTTGTGACAGTCAAGGATATGTGGGAAGAGCCAGAACAAAAGATAGTACAAAAACTGAGAGATTGGAAGCTGTTTAGTTTAGTTTTATACACAGGTCAGACATATTTTTGTCAACCAGAGGAGAAGTTCTGGATAGCAATTAATAAAGAGCTGAATGATTTTTATCTGGTAGGGGATCACTGCAAGAGTCAGGTGGGATGAGCTGTTTTTTTCAAGAGAATTGTTCAAGAGAAAATTGTTTGGGATTACCTGATTTGAAGGGGTATTTGAGCTACATGGTTAAGACTCCTTAGACATAGCACAAGCAGAAAGCTATAATTCAAAGTGGAAGGGGGTCTCAGGAAAGGAGGAGAGACTTGAGATTTTGGATGCATATCCTTAAGGTGAATGACAATAACTATATAGAATATTGTATTCATAAAGTAGCTGAAAGTGTTCTAAGAACTATGCCGGAATGGAGAAAAGGATACTCTGCCGATAGGGATGACTGCAATTAGGGGTACAGACAACAGGAAGAGGGGGTTGAAATTTATTGGAGAAAATTGGCAAGGGAACAGATATTGGGAGCAAATAATTAGAGGGAAAGGTAATAGAATGGGTAGAATCCAAGAATGTATTTGGACTGCAGGCTAGAGATTGCCTTCCCTATCAAGGATTGATATCCGAGTATAGGCAAAGAGAAAGAAATAGAGGGATCCTAAGCAAAAGACTAGCACTGGTAGAGTTTTTAGTAGAATAGAAGCTGCTGTTAAAAGTAAATCATTAGTAGAGCATATAAAATATTGCACGATGTCCGCAGTGGTGGTGCTGCGGTAGCTTTGTCTCCTCACAGTAAGACTCTGACCAGTTCGACTCTCAGCTAGAGCATCTTCTCCGTGGAGACATGTGTGAATGAGCGTGCCTTCGTTGAAGGTTGTGCATTAGGGCTGGCAACTCAGCACGTAAAAATCAACTGCCAATTATTAGCGAACCGGAGTTCCGCTGTGGCGACCCCTAACTGGGAAAAGCCGAAAGACACAACAACATAAAATATTGCACGATAACTATAAGAATGAATCAAGTGGAGGTTAGAAAGGATTGGGAAGAGAGACTGATAAGTAATTCACAAAGAAACAATGGGGGATAATATGTATGTCTCCCAAATATGCAATAAAGTGTAGAAGATTTAGGATCTTTGCTTGGATGTTTTTACTTGGGGTATAAAAATACCTATGTCAACTCCAAAGAATTTTTCCTCAGGAAGATAGCAGTGTGTTGGAAGTGTGATAGAGAAGAAAGAGGTAATTAGGAACATATTTTGGGAATGTTATGAGTTGGGAGACTTAAAAAAATTCCCTGAAGACTACTCTCTCAGAAATACTGGGTGACCAAATTGGTATAACTAAGGAAATTATTTTTTGAGCTGTGATACAGAATCGGAATTGCTTAGACATAGTAAGGCCTTGCTGAGACTAATTATGGTAGCTGCTAAAAAAGCAATTACTAGAAAATGGACATCCAAAGTCTAAACCAACTGTACTAGAAGTAGTAAATATAGTAACGGAGATAAAATAACTGGAGAATGGTAGGAGCACATTACATATAATTGTGGAACAATACATGCAGAATAACATTTTGGAGGAGGAATGAGGTTTAAAAGAAGGCAGGATTTGAATGAACTGTGTAATGTTTGACAATAACTGAATAGATTATAAGTGATGTATAATGTTTGCAACTAAAAATATGTCAGCATTGTTTGTTTTCTTTGATATAAATTTATGATCTCCTATACATAGGAGATTACTAGGTTATTGACCTGGAGGTCATTTTAAGCCTAGCTGCTTCATCCCAATGTAATACCATAGAAATGCTAGTCAGAACCCAAGATTGCATTTAGTGATGACTGCCCATTTCCAGGAGGATTGTGGGCTCTATCGCCGGTAAGAGTTTATTATACCATATCCACTCATCCAGGTTCCTCTTGAGCTGTGTCATAGAGGTGCTCTGTAGCACATGAATTTGGTAGCCTGTTCCAAATAAGTTGCAGTTGCTGGGAGATAAGTGTGTCCCTCCAGCAGGTCCTATTTAAGTCGCAGGCCATATTTAGGTCCCTGGAACAGGTAGTCCTAGTCCCATTTGGTTTATGGATATGCAGCAAGTTCATTAGGTTTGGATCTTGGATTGCTCTGTAGACCAGGCATATGTCTCCCTAAGAAGTCTATATGATTGAGTGTAATGACAGGGACTTTAGTCAGTCTGTGTAAGGCACATGCTTGAGCCCCTTGATCTTCTTTGTTAGAATCCCTTTGTTAGAAACTCTACCTGCTGCAGGTGCTTAGTACAGTACATGCCAAACGGGGTGTTATACTCAATTATGGGCCAGATAAGTGATGAGTATAGGGGGGTTATATAGACTAGGGAAGGCATACAATAAAGCTTGCAGACAGTCGAATTCTCTTCCTTTAATGTCACAACCAAAGCACAGAAACAAAGCTCTGCATTAACGTTCTGAATTATATTTTCGTTTGTAAAACTTCATCAGTTTTGGGCTTTTTGCAGAAACATTAACCCCTGTCATATGAATTTACAACTGAACAAATAACTGTTTTTTCTCAACACAGTTTTCTGTAAGAAAAAGTTAGAAACCAAAACAATCCGCGCTTCCTTTTCCGTTGCTTTACCTTCTTTGACCCGTTATGTCCCTATCTAAAAGTACCACACAGAAGCTGAAACCTCTCTTACAGAAAACTGCGTTAAGAAAAAACAGTTTTGTTCAATTGTAAATTCATATGATGGTTAAAGTTTCTGCAAAAAGCCCACATCTGATGATGTTTTACAAATGAAAACGTAATTCAGAACGTTGATGCAGAGCTTTGTTTTTGTGCTTTGGTTGTGACATTAAAGAAGAAGAATTCGACTGTCTGCGAGCTTTATTGTACACCTTCCCAGGTCTATTGTTTGTTTTACAAGTAATCTTTGTGGACCTAGTGCAATTTTCTTTGGATGGGGGGGGTTATAACTTCTTTTGCTCTCTGAGATGCCTGTACTATTCAAGTGTGCTACATAGAAAGCTTAATACAGTAGACACATGGTGGTCGACGTTAAGGTTGCAGTCAACTTGTGATCCCAGGTCCCTTACTACTTCATGGGCACTTGGGGTATTGTTGTTGATTTGATAGTGTGAGGGGAAATTGTTTGTGCCGAAGGAAGTGATGATGCATTACTTTGCATTCAGTTTGAGACTATAACTAATGCACCAGTTGTTGGTCTGCGTGAGAATTTACTGGAGTATACTGACATAATTTGGAGATTCAGTGATTGCACCTAGTTTGCAGTCGTCTGCAAACTTGGTCAGCCACAACCCCTTAGTTTTGACCTGAACTTCTGAGAAGTCTATACCAAACAGTAGGGCGCACCCCACTGGTAACAGGTCTGCTGGTTAATGAGTCACCCACTTTGATAGTGTGTGTCCAGTTTGTGAGTCAGTTGGCAACCCATCTTACAGCAAAGTGGTTTACATTCAGTTTGCTAAGTTTATTGGTAATGCCTGAATGTGGGATTGTGTCAAAAGCCTTTGCCGGGTCGAGGGGTGCAATGTGCACAGATTTGCCCTCGTCAATAGCCTTGGTCACATTTTCAAAGATATCTACCAGATTTAACAGGCAGTATCTGCTCTTTACAGAGCTGAATTGGGTAGGATCCAGGGTTTAGAGGTCATCTCTGCCTTTATTTATGAGGTTCATAATGATACATTCCATAGCCTTACAGATGAGGCTGGTCAGGCTTACGAGTCTGTAATTCCCCAGGACTGTTAGGACACCTTTTTGGAGAGGAGTAACTGTTGCTGTTCTCCATTCTGCAAGAACAAAGCCTGTGGTTAGGCTATGATTGAAAAGGATGCTTAGTGGTGATGCTAGTTCATGTTTTAGCTTTTTTAGAAATCAGCTTGGGATGTTGTCTGGTCCCACAGCAGAGGCTGATTTCTTTTTTTTCTTTTTGCCTTGGACAAGGCTTTGAGAACTTGCTCTTCAGATATATAGGCGGTGGGGGGGGGGGGTTGTTGGAAGGTTTGTTGTAAGTTAGGAGGGGATAAGGGAGTGAAATTTTCACCAAACAAGTCCACTAGCAGGTTTGCTCTCTCTGGTCACTGTGCATGATACTGTTGGCCACTAGTTCTGCACATGCTTGGGTTCTACCCTTTAGGTTATGTATGTAAAAGGCCTTATGGATATCCTTGACTAGTTGATAAGTTTCTCTCAAAGGAGCCCTTGGAGGATTTGACAAGTTTTTATTTTCCTGTTGAGACTGAGAAGTGTGCTTTTCCATTGTTGGGGCCTTGGTTTTGTTTTCTTGGACAGAAAATTTTTGCTTTTGTTATAAAGTCTGTGACAGCTTAATAAAAATGTTTTCTTATTTAAAAAAATGTGCTGCACAATTCCAAATTTGAACTTGTTAATATGGTTTAATGATTTTTATAAATGTAAGTTTGCCAATGTCACAAGTGATAATTCAATAAAGGTGTTTGGGAGGGAAAAAACAGTAGATGTTTGAATGATCACTGTTGCAGTAGCTGCTCACTTCGTCTTATGTTTTGGTGTGTTTTTTGTGCCAGGGTGTGGACATTTATTTTTTTGTTCTAGCATTGGCCTTTCAGGACTCATCCTCCCTGTCTCTGCTGGCAGGAAGGCTCTGTATTTTAGTCTGCTCATCTTAAATTGCTTGACAGTTTGGGTGTGTGGAAGGTGCATTGTTGCTAGCCAGCTGTTATATTCTTGTCAGGATCCAACCCATATAGCTAGGACAACTGCAGCAGTGATCATTCCAACATCTACTGTTATGGTTAGTTCAACTTACACAACTTTAATTTCTGAACCAGGAACTACAAATGCTAAAGATAGCTGTCATGGATTTCTATTTCAGTAATAAGCTGTGCACTGATGGTTAAGATATCAGTGGGGTACAGTGAATAGTGTTCAGGCTGAGGGCCTTTGATGTGAGGTTGAACAGGAATCCTGAAGAGATTTTGAGTGTCTTAAATTATTACTTTTAGACATGTATAAGTGAGATGACTTTGAGCAAAGTAGGATGTTAGCCCCGATTAGGTTACCTTGGCTGACCGCTAAACTGAAAAACCTACTGGCTTCTTTAAATATAAAGAAGGTGCAAGGAGTGATAAGTCGGTCTGCAAATAAATCACTGGATTTGATGACTTTCCTCTGTAATTCTGGAAGCTCCAAGGGGAGGAACTTCCGTTACATGATGGGCCAACCTATTTAATAAAGACAAAAATAATTCTGTTTGTGGAAGGAAGCACTAAGATTCACTGCGTGCATCTTTCTGATGACCCATCTCAGTCATACATCACGTCTATGATGTCTTTATGACATGGGCAAAGTGGTTTCTTTCACGTGAGCTTGTGGGGCTGGGTATAACAGACATGTAATAATTTATTAGGGCTATTGATCATTTTGTATGGCACTCAAAATGGGGGCAAAGACCATTTTTCTTGAGTTATATGAGGAGTAAAACATTTGACAGGGTATAATTTTTACTTTGTGCAGTGGGGAAGATTGATCCTAGAAGGGCTTAGTTCTTAGAATACTTTCTGCTACTCCATTAGTATGGTTTATTTAAGGACTTGCATTCAAAAATATGAGTCTTGAACACTAGAATCATGGCTTAAAATTTAAATACGTCTATAATGAAGCCAGATCTTGAAGGGTGTTTACTCACTTTGAATAATACGACCACCACAGCTTTCTTCCAGCATGATAGCACCCCCCTTCCCTCTTTAAAAAATAGCAATATCTTACAGCCCTTGCACAGGAATATCATCTGTTCCTGGACACTTCCTTGTTGATTTGATTACATTACTGTTTTTATTTCATCTTTTCCTGCCTTAGCTATTGTTGTGTTGAGGCTTGTATTCCTCTAACCTTGGGATAACAAAGTATTTGAATAAATATTTCCATTTACACCTTTTTTTAGTTCCCTATTCCTGTGCTTTATACAATAAAGTAACTTTTGAAGCATCTCCAATACTTCCATAGGATTTCTAGTTATTTTTCTTGTCATAGTCACCATCTGTCTCCATTACTGCTGCTGAAATCACAAAATCTGTATCAAAAAAATTCTCACTTGCTTGCTCAAGAGTCTGCCCTCTCTTATATTTTCCTTTCTTGGTCTCCTGGTGCATTCTCACTATTGCAGAACTGTTCCCAGGCCCCATCCATAAATAATAAATATTCCCTGTCAGATGTTTTGTGTTTTTTCCATAATATTCTTAAGTTCTCTAATGGTAGTTTAGATGCACTGTAAGTACATGCCAGCATAGTCTTTCTTCCCTGGCAGTATAACCCTCTTCCTACCACAGATCTGCCGTTATTGTCCCACTTTTCCTGTTCTGTCACTACTGAAGTCGCTCTTGCAGTCAGTATTGTTACTGCCATGTGTCCCTGATACTGTGCTGAATGTGTACCCTGAAATCTTTTCCTTGTTAAATTCACATGCTAATTTCTATCCAGATGTCTTCTGTAGCACTATTTGTATGCTAAGCCTTTATTTAATACAGTTCAGTACTGTTTGCTTTTTTTTTTCTGTACCTGCAAGACTGTTTACATTCTGTGTTAATATTGACAAATCAGTCATTCTGGTAAGAAGCTATTTCTCCTACATGTACATGACATTTCTTTTCAATGTGTTTCCATATTTCTATTTACATATGCCACATGCATACACACACAATGATCCTGTATGTAGTCACATCTCATCTCTATTTGAATCCATTTCATGGTTTCCCCAGTTTTTGGTGTGATGAAAACACTGAAGAAACATAAATAAGTAAATAAAAAAAAATCCCTCTCTACTTCAGTGCAAAAAGCTAAGTACACTTTCCAAAAAGGACATTTACCCCATTCAAATAGGAGCAGTTGCCCCAAAGAGATGGCTGCACTGCCAGGCTTTACGTATTCTAAAGATAAGGTTTACTATGCTAATGCACCTGTTGGCATCACAGATTGCTGTTTTTTAAATGGTATCCAAGAAAAAATAACAGTAGCCCAATACGAAACACTACTTTAATGAATAAAATAAAATACATAGCAAAGCTTTCGAGTTACAAAACTCTTTCTCAGTGCAATTACACATCTGATTATCTTCACAGTGTTTAAATATTTACACCAGCCAGTCACACACATTCTTAAAATGACATGGATTTTTAAATAGCTAAATGCAGTTAAAATAAAATAGCATAGTAAAAGGAACACACACACACACACACACACCCACCCACCCACCCACCCACCCAGGACCAAACAAAAATAAACTTGTAATAGAATCCGAATATAAATAAAGAATATATTTATAAGTATTATACTAAATATTATGATGAAAATAAAAACAAATACTACTTGTATACATATTGATGTCTATTGTTTTCAATATGGGCTTAGTACTGTTAGTACTGTTTAGTCCTGGCATTTTATCAACTCTAAAATATTTAAGCCTATCATATTCAATCATCTTTGTTTTATTCCCTAGGTCACCTCCTCTTCCATTGCGATAGACTATTTGTAAAACCCTAAACTTAAACTTATGATGAAGACCCACAGATAAAATGCGTTTGCTCAGGGCATTCATCTCAACTTTTCTTCGGGTTTCCGAAAGATGCGACCCTATCCTTTTAATTTCTTATTAGTTTTACCAATGTAAAAGCACTCACAGGAGGTGCAGTTAGCAAGATAAATCATATTCTGAGTGTTATATGTTTAAATATTTACACCAGCCAATCACACATTCTTAAAATCACATAGGTTATTAAATAGCTAAATGCTGTTACAAAAATATTTATGCTATAAGGATTTGAATAATATAAAACCTGAAAGACAGTGAATAGGGATGGGACAGTTCCATGTCTTAACTGTGTATATTGCATAAATATTAATACTGATCTTTCTTTTAAGCATCCCATCACAGTGAAGGAATTTGTCTCTTGTGTTTTTGCTACATATAATACTCTTGATTTATCTTGCTAATTGCATCTCTGGTGAGTGCTTTTATATAGATAAATTTATTAAGAAATTAAAAGAAAGGATAGGGTCGCATCTTGTGGAAATTCAAAGAAAAGTTGAGATGAATGCCCTTAGCAAAAACATTTTATCTGTGAACCTTCGTCATAACTTTAATTTTAGAGATTTATGAGTTGTCTATTGCAATGCAAGAGGAGGTAACCTAGTGAATAAAACAGAGATGATTGAATATAATTGAATTAAATATTTTAGAGGTGATAAAATGTCAGGATTGAATAGAACCAATAGTATTAAGCCCATATTGAAAAATAGACATTTATGTACAGTGGATATAAAAAGTTTACACACCCCTGTTAAAATGCTAGGTTTTTGTGATATAAAAGAGTCCACAATAAATCATTTCAAAACTTTTCCGACCTTTAATGTGACCCATAACCTGTACAATTCGATTGACAAACAAATCTGTTGGGGAAAAAAGTATAAAAAATATAAAATATGTAATAAGCTGGTTGCATAAGTGTGCACACCCTTAAACTAATACTTTGCTGAAGCACCTTTTGATTTAATTACTACATTCAGTCTTCTTGGGTAGGAGTCTATCAGCATGGCACATCTTGGCTTGGCAGTATTTGCCCACTCTTCCTTGCAGAAGCACTCCAAATCTGTCAGATTGCGAGGGAATCTCTTGTACACTCCCCTCTTCAGGTCACCCCACAGATTTTCTATTGGATTTAGGTCTGGGCTTTGGCTTGGCCATTCCAAAACTTTAATTTTCTTCTGGTAAAGCCATTCTTTTGTTGATTTGAATGTGTGCTTGGGGTCATTGTTGTGTTGAAAGTGAAATTCCTCTTCATCTTCAGCTTTCTAGCAGATGCCTGAAGGTTTTGGGCCAAAGGTGACTGATATTTGGAGCTGTTCATAATTCCCTTCACCTTGACTAACGCCCCAGTTCCAGCTAAAGAAAAGCAACCACAAAGCATGATACTGCTACCACCGTGCTTCACCATGGGGATGGTGTTCTTTAGGTGATACGAAATTTTCTTTTTGCGCCAAACATACCTTTTGGAATTGTGGCCAAAAAGTTTATCCTTGGTCTCATCAGACCATAACACATTTTTCCACATGCTTTTGGGAGACTTTATGTATTGTTTTGCAAATTTTAGCTGGGCCTGGATGTTTTTCTGTGTAAGTAAAGGCTTCCATCTTGCAACCCTACCCGATAGCCCGGACATATGGAGAATACAGGAGATTTTCACATGTAGTACACAACCAGTACTTGCCAGAAATTCTTGCAGCACCTTCAGTGTTGCTGTAGGTCTCTTGACAGCCTCCCTGACCACTTTTCATCTGGTCTTTTCTTCAATTTTGCAGGGATGTCCAGTTCTTTGCAAAGTCACTGTTGTCCCATATTTTCTCCTCTTTTTGATTGTCTTCACTGTGTTCCCTGGTATATCCAATGCTGTGGAAATTTGTTTGTACCCTTCTGATTGATACCTTTCAACAATGAGATCCCTTTGATGCTTTATAAGCTCTCTGCGGACTGTGGCTTTTGCTGTAGCAGGCAACCGAGTATGTCAGGAAGATCCTACTAGGATAGCTGAACTTTATTTGGAGTTCATCAGAATCTGTTTAATTGATGGCAGGTGTGTACCCAAGAAGACTGAAAGCTGTAATTAAATCAAAAGGTGCTTTAACAGATTATTAGTTTAAGGGTGTGCACACTTATGCAACCAGCTTATTGTACGTTTTTTATTTTTTACATTTTCCCCGAACAGATTTGTTTGTTTTTCAATTGAATTGTACAGGTTATAGGTCACATTAAAGATGGGAAAAGTTTTGAAATGATTTATTGTGGTCTCATTTTTTTATATCACAGAAACCTGGCATTTTAACAGGGGTGTGTAAACTTTTTATATCCACTTTACATAAGTAGTATTTGTTTTTATTTTCATCGTAATATTTGAAATAATACTTCTTAATTTATATTTGGATTCTGTTATAAGTTTATTTTTATTTGGTCCTGGGCTAGTTTTTATATATGTCTGTGTTCCTGTTACTATGCTGATCTGAAGTAGTAGTCTTCATTTGGTCTTCAACCTTGTGGGTTCCCAGATCCATGTCTGATCCGACTCGGCCACATATCCACTATCTGATCCAAGCTCAAAGCTCTTCCCCTTGCCCATAATGCTCCTGTCTCCTTCCTCCCTTCAGATCTCGTTTGCCGCCTGTAATGTCCGCATCTTGATCTGAGCTCTCACCATAGAAAGTTGTGGTAAGTGTATTTTTGGGGGATTAAGTCGTCTTTTTTCTCTGTCTATTTTTCTACCTCCCCCTCCATGTTTGTCGGTTTAAAAAAAAAAACTCTCTTCCTTGCCTGCATGGTTTGAGTGTTTGTGAGTGTGCTGGGTTTGTGTGGGATATGTCTGACACTCCCAAGCCAGGTTTCAGAAAGTGTACAGAGTGTGGCCATAAGCTCTCCCCAGCTGATGGCCACACTCTGTGTGTAGTGTGCTTAGGGGCAGCTCATCTCCAGACCTCCTGTTCCATCTGTGCTAGGTTTAATCTGCAGGCACTTAAGGACAGGAAGGACAAATTAATACTTAAGGGCCGCCTTCCCTCTTCGGGGACTAAGTTCCTGTGCCCCTGCTGTCTCCCCAGCCACTGGAACTCAAACTCCTACCAAGAGGCCCAGGGATAGGGACAAGTCCACTAAAAAGGATAGGCCGAGAAAGTGATCCCCGGATTGCTCGGCTCTGGCCGGCCCCCCACCAAACATGAGGTTGACTTCAAAACTGGAGTCTCCCCAGCTCTGTTCTCCTCAGTTCTCCCCAGAGCCGGAGGAGCTCCAGATCCGGCTGCCGGCTCAGGCTTCTACTCACCACTCCTTCAGGCCGGTGTCTGTCATAATCTCCTCCTGCTCCACCCAGAGGCTTAGTGAAGCGGAGATGGATAGGATGATGTGGAAGTTCATCTACACACAGATATATATGGGAGTCTTGCCTGCCCCCCCTCCCTCTGGAGCAGGGAGCGCACAGCTCTTTTTCACCCCAATTTACCCCTTCTCTGATCCAGCCTTTGGTTTTGGAGTCCTTGGATCCGAGGCTCTGTTTTAAGGGGTCAGCACCGACGTTACCTTTTACCTCAATGCTGGCTATGACCTTGAGTGGGTCGGATCCAACAAGCTCTTGGAGCCGTTGCCTCAGCGTCTGATCCGAGGGGTTGTTGTCTGCTCCAAGTGTGTCAGAGTGCAGCCTTCCTCTTGGTATCTTGGCACCTGGAGGCTTGGCATTGACTTCCCCGTCAGGTCAGAGGGTGACTGCTCCCATTGTCCTTTCTCAAGAGGTCTATTCCCCTTCGGCTTTTGATGTAGTGGAGAGGGTTCTCTTGATTTTCTTGAGAGTCTTGACCATCTCGTCCTCGGACTCTGCCTTAACTCCCTCATTTTCTGGTACGGTTCCAGCCATCCTGCAATCTCAGGTACAGCCTGCTGCCACTTTGACTGAGGAAGCTTCCACTTGGGAGCAGCAAGACGTTGGCAAGTCCTCCCTAGAGATCCCCACTAAGGAGATTCCTCGCAAATGTACGTGCAAAAGGAGGCACTTAAGCTCCCCACTGGAGTCTCTCACTGAAGACACCGATTTGGAGGAAGGGGAAGGTTCCCCCTCGGTCACCACCCCCCCCCCAGAGGATGTCTCCTTTGGAGACGTCATGGAACTACTACGCCAGCGAAGAGGGTGTTCTTCCCAGAAACCTACCTTGGATGAATCGGTGTTCCTCGAGGCTTTTGGCGCAGGACCTTCTACTTCCTGGGTGTCCCCTCCTGCAGATCCTTTAGTGGACCTTGTAACATCTCTGGCATGGAAGGAACAGGACATGGTGGAGCCCATCCCCAAACACCCAGTGTAAATTTTGAGCCCCTCTTTAGATAGGTCACACTGGAATAAGGGGTCCTCGGTTGATGCTATGGTGGTGGCAGCTGCCACTAGGAAAGAGTCCCCTCAGGAGAGCTCTATGGTTCATCCCCTAGACAGAGAATCAAGGGTGATGGGCCATTTCAGGAAGTGGATGTATGCTTCGACTTTTTCTGTACGAGTGCTGAACTATGTGGCGCATGTGATTTTGGCTGCAGTGGGACCTAGTGAAGGAGATCACGGAGTCGACCCCTGAGTCCATGTTGGCGGAGGATAAGACTATGTTTTCCACTCGTATGGCCACTCTAAAGTCAGTCGTGAGCACTTCTATGCGTCTCTTCTCCCATGCTACCGAAAGAGCTTCTAGAGCAGCTGGTACAGGCATCATTGCCATCAGGCAACATGCCTGGCTATGGCTCTGTCAGTTTTCGGAACCTTTTAAGATAGTAATTCACCAATGCCCTGTACTATGGTTTCTCCCTGTTTGGGAAGTCGGTGCATGAGACTTTAGTTGAGAGTGAGAAGGACAGGAAGACTGTCTGCCATCGGGATCTGCTTCTCTACCCCTCAACAATCCTTTTCTTAGGAATCAGCGAGGGACCAAGAAGTTGTGGCTCAGGAAATCTCAGACTTTTCCCCTCGACACTTCAGGACTCCCCTTCCCCCAAGGACAGAGGGGGATATGGTAGACATCGCCCTAGAGGCAGAGGGGTTCTGAGAAATTACAGGTCTCGAGAACCTTTCTATGACAGACCCACGCAGCAGCCCTGAAGGGTTGCCCGACTGCTTGCCTCTGGAGGCAATCAGAGGCCGTCTATCGGTATACCTAAAGGAGTGGGAGTCCATCACAAAAGATGTTACGAATTGTATCCAGAGGCTAGTCAATCCCATTCCTCGAGCCACCACCACCGCTAAAACACCTCCTGGACATTCCACACATGCACAGGGAGGATACAGCAGTGGAAATTGCCAATGCTAAGAAAGCTAGTCATCCAACCCATCCCCCTAGATCATTCCAAATCAAGTATTTATTCCAGGTTCTTTTTGGTGCCAAAGAAAACGGGGAACCTAAGACCCATTTTGGATCTATCCACCTTGAACCGGTCAGTGGCCAAGGCGAAATTCCGGATGGTCACACTTCAGTCTATCTTCCCCTTCCTGCAGGAGAAAGATTGGATGTGCTCTATCAATCTCCAAGACGCATGCTATCTTATCAAAATGGCAGACACAGAGGTTTCTCTGCTTCTGGCTAGGAGCTAATCATTATCAGTTCAGAGTGCTCCCCTTTGGTCTCACCAAAGCCCATAGGGTGTTCACCAAAGCGGTCAGTAGTAGCGGCTCACCTGAGACTCCAGGGCATTCAGGTTTTCCCCAACTTGGACGATTGGCTCCTTGCCACCCCTTCCAGGCATCAACTTTGTCAAGCCAGGGATTCCTTTCTCCTCCTAGCCCAGAGGGTAGGTATTACCATCAATCTCAACAAATCATCCCTAAACCCTGTCCAAACATTAGACTTCATTGGGGCCAGATTGGACACAATTCAAACTAGTGTGTTCCTTACTCCAGAAGGAATACGCGGTCTGAAGCTACATGTTCTTTGCATTCTTCAAACTCAGTCTCCAACAGTGGAAATAGTATTAAGGGCGTTGAGATCCATGGCAGCCACTATCAATCTCTTGCACTTGGCGCGTTTTCACATGCGGGTCCTTCAGTGGACCCTGGCAGTACAGTGGTCCCTGTAAAATCTTCTGTTGACTCACCCTGTTCGAATCCCTAGAGTGTGCAGGGACTCTCTTCAGTGGTGGATTAATTTCCTCAGACCTGGTTCTGGGACGTCCCTTTCTTCTACCATTTCCCACAACCACGTTGACTATGGACTCCTCACAGCTGAGTTGGAGAGGCACTGCTCAGGAAGGACAGTTCAAGGCACATGGTGCCCCTAAAAGACCAGTTTGCATATCAATGTCCTGGAGATGAGGGTGGTGCTTCTAGCGTTGCAGGCTCTCCATGCCCATCTTCCCTCAGGAACGATTGCTATCCAGATGGACAATATGTTAGTGGTCTGGTACATCAATAAACAGGGGGGGAACCAGGCCTTATCCCTTATGTCACGAAGCCATGAGAGTATAGGAATGGATGATCTCCACCGGCCATTTTCTGGTGGCAATGCACATTCCAGGGAGGTCCAACATTCTAGAGGACAGGCTCAGCAGAACTATTCTGATGCCTTATGAGTGGTCTCTGAATCCTTCAGTAGCGGAACAGATCTTTCACAAGTGGGGTTAGCCTTGCTGCAATCTATTCACCTCTCCTTCCAGCACGAAATGCAGTGAGTTCTTCACTCTGAATCACCCTCAGGGGCAAGCCCCCAGAGATGCTCTGATTCATGCTTGGCTCCGCAGTTTTCTGTATGCTTATCCTTCTCTTACCTTAATACCAGAATTTCTTCAGAAAGCTCACAGGCTGGGGAACTTAGTTATCCTCGTTGCCCCATTCTGGCCTCACCAAGTCTGGTCCCCCTCTCTGTGGTCTCATCTGGTAGCTCCACCATGTACGTTGGATCCAGTTCCAGATCTCATCTCTCATCAATGTGTCATCTAGGCATATTCAGCCAGGGGACTTACCCCAAGTCAGGTGAAGGTGCATTCCACCAGGACTATGGCTACGTCAACAGCCTTTTGGTCCAGAGTGTCATTAGATGATATTTGTTCTGCGGCCACTTGGTCCTCATCTCATACTTTCATTTCACATTATAAATTGGACATTGTATCCAGGAACAGGGCATCCTTTGGCTGTGCCATCCTCCGGAATATCCTTCCATGAGGTCCTCCCAGGTGTTTGGTAGCTGGGGACTCTGTCCCACAGGTTGAAGACCAAATGAAGACAACTACTTCAGATAAAGAAGTTATGTACTCACCATAATGTTCCATCTGAGAGTTGTTCTTCATTTGTCATTAACCATCCCTCCCTCCTTCCCCCGGCCTTGTGCGAATTTTCAGTTGTTCCTACGAATAATGGAAGTGGGCACAGTAAGGGTGCCTCTTATCCTTTTCCTGGTTGTTGGTTTTATCATAAGGACAAGTATCTGTTGGGTTGGGTGAGGGTACTGAATTGGGCCGCAAACGTGATCTGAAAGAAGGAAGGAAATAGGAGCATTGTGGTGCTGCAGTAGCATTGTCGCCTCACAGTAAGACGTCCTGTTCGATTCTCAGCTAGAGTCTCTTCTGTGTGGAGACATGCATGAATAGGCGTACCTTCGTTGAAGGTTGTGCATCGGGGCCGGCAACTCAGCACGTAAAAATCTACTGCCAATCATTAGTGAACCGGAGTTCCGCTGTGGCGACCCCTAACCGGGAAAAGCCAAAAGACACAACAACAGCGGGTAAGGGGTGGAGCTCTGAGCTTGGGATCAGATGCTGGATATGCGGCAGAGTCGGATCCAGCATGGATCTGGGAACTCACAGGTTTAAGACAAATGAACTACTCGGATGGAAAGATGTGGTGAGTGCATAACTTTTTTATTTTAACTGCATTTAGCTATTTAATAACCCATGTTATTTTAAGAATGTGTGATTGGTTGGTGTAAACATTTAAACTATGAAGATGAGATGCGTAATTGCATTGAGAAAGAGGTTTGTAACTCAAAAGCTTTGCTGTGTATTTTATTTTACTCATTTATTTATTTACATTTGTTTACCGGGAAATTCCAACTGGACACAGGTCTTTTTTCAGCAGAGGCCCGGGGAGAAAAACTCATCCGAAAGACATGGTAGATGGGAAAACAATAACAAGGTATGTATACAGTAGAAGTGGTCATACAGGAGCAAAATAGGTACAATTGAGTAGTAAGCTCTAATTACAAACATTGAGAAATAAGAAGTAAAACACAGTGCTACAATTTTCTAGACAGTGACTAGATAACAATAATAATAGACTAAAAGATAACTAAATCCTGGAAGGATTAACAAGCAGTGAGTAATCTTCAGTTCAGTTTTATAATAGAGGGGATACTCTATCTAAATCTGGGAAAGGAGAGAAGGGTTGAAGGGGGGAGGGTTATTAGTCCTGGTTTGGACAAGGATAAAGCCAGTGAGAAATTAGGTGAGATTTAAATGCAGTCTTGAAAAGACTTCAGGAAGGAAGGGTAGTTATGGCAATGGGAAGGTTGTTCCAGCGCTTGGATATAGCACAGGAAAAAAGTGCTTCACCTGCTGAGTTTTTGACTTTGGTGACCTGGAGTAGATTTTTGTTGCAGGAGTGTAGTGGTCTATAAGAGTGGTATGGATTGAGAATTGTATGGAGCGATAGGATAAGGAGAGGGTGGTTTACTAGTTTATGAGCAAAGGTGAGTTGAGTTTGGTGTAGGAGCTGTGGGAGTTCGTCAGTCAAGGTGGTGACTGTGGTAGGAGGCACCAATGGCAAATTTTGAGATTTTTATTGTAGCATGCTTTGTTTGTGTAAGTCTGACTGTCTAAGATTAGCAAGTATGGGTGATGCATAGAGTAGGGTGGAGATTAGTTGGGAATTGGTGATGGAGATTCTTGCTGATTTGGAAGGTATTGGTGTCTTCTATGTAAGGCACCCGTTTTTTTCTGAACTTTTTTTTATTATTAGTGATATGTGGGTGTCAAATTTGAGATTGTCTATCAGTACGCCAAGTAGTTTTGTGTGGGCAGTTGGTGAAATGGAGGTATTATCCTTGGCTTGAATAGTAAAATGTGGGGTGTTTTGGGTAGAATTGGAGGATTGGAAGATGAGGAGTTTGGTTTTATTTGGATTGAGGAGAAGCTGGGCATTAGCCAGCTTTCAGCTGAAGAGAGATTCTTGGGTGATCTGTTGGGAGTTCTGTTAGAGTTGGGGCTGAGCAGATGAGGGTGGAATCATCTGCATACTGTATGAGGGAGGCATGTTTGGTGGCAGTGTGCAGGTTGTTGGTGAAAAGAGAGAAAAGTAGGGGGCCAAGGATGGAGCCTTGGGGAACCCCGAAAGTAGCAGGGAGGCGAGGGGATAGCTTGTTGTCCCAGATGACTGACTGCTGGCAGCCTTGTAGATAGCTGTGGAACCAGTTTGTGGCTGGTGTGGAGAAAGAGAGGTCTGATAGAGCAGAGAGTAGTAGATTGTTTGACACAATGTCAAAGTCTTTAGCTAGTTCCCGAAATACAGCAGAGGAGAGGACGCCATTGTTTTTGTGATGGAGGATAGTGTTGGTGAAGAGAGGAGAGCAGTTGTCATGCTGTGGTGTGGTCTGAAACCATGCTGGGTATTGGAAAGGAGGTTATTGTTGAGGAGGAATTTGGAGACCTGTGAGTTGATCCATTTTTGAGTATCTTGGAGAGGGGGGAGAGGATGGCAATGGGGCTGTAGTTGGAGAGGTCAGATGAAGGGCCCCCTTTGTGGAGGGGAATGATGTGTGATATTTTTCATAGAGTGGGAACATAGGATTCAGATATGTAGCGGTTGATATGGAAATAGGATAAGCTAGGACATCAGCTGCGATCTTTAGGTATTCAGCAGGCAGGAGGTCGGCTGCTAGTTTTGTGGGTTTTAGTTTTGTCATGAATCTTTTTATGTAGGAGGTGGGTACTGCGGAGAGAAAGAAGGTAGGGGGGTGGTTTTGGGTTGGGTGAGGGGGGAATTAGTGTAGGGAAGTTTTTTTTGTTAGGGATAAAACGAATTCTGTGAAGTGTTTATTGAAGGAATCAGCAATGCTACTGGTGGAGAGAGGGGTGGTTGGTAGGAGGGTGCTTACTTTTCCTGTTTAGAGTACAGAGTTAATAGTGGACCAAAATTGCTTGGGGTTTTTTTAGGTAAGTCTGATAGAAAAGGGCTTTGTCTGCTTTTACTTGCTTTTTAACCTTGTTACGTAGTTCAAGGAAAAGTTGCCTGTCTGAAGGGTTTTTAGTTGTGCGTCAGCTTTCCCATGTTTTATCCCTGGTTTTCATAAGGCCCCTGTTGTTTTTTTGTAGCCAGGGAGAGTTCTTAGTTCTGATTCTAGTGTTTCTCAGGGAGGCATGGGAGTTAAGGATGTTGAGGTAGGTACTGTTAAAGAAAAGGACTGTTTCATCTATGTTAAGGTACTTTAGAGGTGACCAGTTTACTTTCTGGAGGGAGGAGGTGAAAGAGCTGGGGTTAAAATTAGCTTTGTTGTGAATAAGTCTGTGGCTAATGGGTTTGCAATCATTAATGTGATTTTTTAGTAGGAAGGTTAGGGAATGATCACTGAGGGTGTCTGCTAAACAGCCTGCTAGGTAGGTGTGGGGGGCTTTAACTAAGACCCATTCAAGAATGGTGTGGTTATTGGGGTTTTTATTGATCCTAGTGGGGGTTTGTATTAGCTGAGAGAAACCATGGAGATTTAGGTGGAGGGCTGGGTGCTTGCTATTGCATGATAGCCAATTGATGTTAAAAGTCCCCGAGGATGATACTTTCTTGGGGTAGGGAGAGATTGGCCCAGTTCAGTAGGTTTTCAAGGGGAGGTATATTTTGGCCTGATGGGAAATAGCACCCTATAATGTTGATTGATTTTGTTAGGGTTTAATTTGAGGGAGGTGTAAAGTATTTCTTCCTCGTCAAAAGTGGGGAGCTGAATTGGTGGGAATTTGGATATTGAGGTGGTGGTTGTACAACAGAGCCACACCTTCTCCTTTTCTGGATAGTCTGTCCTTACGGAGGATGTTGTATCCAGGAGGAAGTATTCCCTCACTTTTGATGTGAGGTTTGAGCCACGATTCGGTTAGGATAATGATGTCAGGGAAGTAGAGGCTTATGTAGGCATGGAGGTCCTGGATTTTATTACAGATACTTCTAATGTTAAGAGACCTAATGAGGAGGTCATTTGGGTTTTTGTTGCTTGTGATTTGGGTGATGGGGGAGTTAGTTGGAAGGGGGTTTGTTGAGATGTTGGTGATTGTGGGGTTAGGGTTGGGGTGCACATCTCCACTGAAAGCATGTTTAGAGAGAGTGTTGAGAATGTTTTATATATGAGGAAAAATGTTGTATTTTATGGATATTTTGTGTTCAAATGTGGTGGGGGTTTGGTAATTGAGTAGTTGTACTGGGAGGAGATAGTTTGTGGTTGGGCTAATTGAAATTATGCAGTGGGTGTTTGAGGGGAGTTGATGAGAGGGTGCAGTGGAAATGGTTGGGGGGGGTTATGACTGTAGCTGTTTGGTAGGATGTAATATAGGCTAGAATAGTGCAAGTGAGGATTATAACAGTATTACCTAGTGGCATGGTTGCTATGGGTTAGGATGGGAGTTAAGCAGGTAGGTGGGGGGGAGTATCAGCAGTAAGGCTTGATTGAGGAGTAGAACTCAAATTGAGTCTTAAAATAGCCCAAAATGGTTATTACAACACCAAAAATTCCCAAAGCTGTTATTTATGTTTTGAAACCCATGCTGACGAACAATAGAGGTATGACTGCTGAATCCTACACAATTACACTTTATAAGCACTTACATGAGTGCATGGATCGTGCAATCCCTAACAGAACCAAGATGCTATCCTCCAAAAAAGGAAGCCAATCTGGTGGTCGCCTGCTATAAACAAACTCTACAACAGAAGAAAGAAACTGTTGCAAAAAAGAGTAAAATCCCATGATTGGAGAAACTCCCTGGTCAGCTTCAGTAAGAAGCTGAGATCCCTCATAAAATCCTCCAAAGCTAGTTATGAAAACAAAATCGCCACTGACTCTAAAGACAACCACAAAGCATTCTATAGCTATGTCAAGAATCTCAATGGCAACACTCAGATCTGCTCTGAGTTACAGCACAATGGCACTAAATATACAGAACAAACGGATATTGCCAACATCCTGGCAGATAGGTTCAGTGCTAACTTTACCCCTCTGTCATCCCCTAAAGGGCCCATCTCTATAACAGAAGAATACAAAGTTCCTGTAATCACGGCTACACAGGTAAAAAAACACACTATCCAAAGCCAAGAACACAGTATCCATGGGACCTGACGACATCCCAGGCTGTGTTCTACATGAACTACAGAACAAACTGGCACCCCACCTAAGTACCATGTTCAATCATAGCCTCACATCAGGCTATGTGCCCACTGAATGGCGCACAGTGACAGTTACCCCACTACACAAAGGGGGAGCCACCACAGACCCCGGAAACTACCTCCCCATTAGCCTATCGAGCCTGGTCTGCAAGGCTATGGAGCGTATCATCATGGAACTTATAAACAATGACATTGGTAATCTCCAAACTCAGGACCCCACCCAGTTTGGGTTTGTAAAAGGCAGATCATGTCTCCTAAACCTGATAGACGTCTTTGAAGCAGTCACCAAAGCCGTAGATGAGGGTAAGGTGGTTCACACAGCCTATCTAGATCTCGCCAAGGCTTTTGACACCATTCCCCACTCTGGAATTATAGATAAACTCACTAAACTAGGTATAAATCCCTATGTCACAAGATGGGTTGGCAACTGGCTCACTGGCAGAACCCACACTGTGAAAGTAGCAGACTCCAAATCCAGCTTCAGACCAGTGACAAGTGGAGTACCACAGGGTTCAGTCCTGGGTCCTCCCCTGTTTGGCATCTACTTCTCTGAAGTACAGGCCAACACAGAAGGTCTTTATTAACGGTTCGCAGATGACTGCAAACTAGGAGCCATAATCAAAACTCCAAAAGATGTGGACATCCTACAAAAGGGCCTTGCTGAGACAGATGCCTGGTGTCAAAGCCATGGCCTCAAGCTCAATGCCAAAAAGTGCATTGTCATTCCTTTTGGTAAAAACTCAGTACCCATGAACTACCACATAGGTGGTAGTCTACTTAATACCGAAAGTGTGATGAGACCTTGGGACACAGGTGGACAGTAGTCTCTCCTTTGATAATCACATCGCCACAGTTGTCAGGAAATCCTTCTATGTGGCACACCTCATCACAAAAGGATGTCCTTCAAGAATGCAACTGCAGTCATAACATGTGGGTTGTCCTGCCTCAGGCAGCCCTCAGTCGGCCGGATTCCAAAGTCTGGGTCCGACGTCGGCTGATGTCGCATTTCTCTCCGACGTCAGAACGGCTGGAGTATATAAGCATCAGCCGACGCCATTTTCTTCAGTCTTTCTTGCCGCACGGTGCCCGAAGCAGAAGCAGTTCGCAAGTGCCGGTCGGTCAGCTCCTGTATTCTACGATACCGAAGTCATCAAAAAAGCTAAGTACCCCATTGGGGACCTTTTCTTGCCTCAGCCGATGTCAGAAATTACTGAAAAAGTTAACAGTTGTCTTTTTTGTGGTAAACAAATACCTCATAAGGATTTCCACTCTTACTGCCTCCCTAGCCTGGGCCCAGACCACGACGTCTCGGCCTGTGTAGCCTGTGCTCGCTTCAACAAGCGCACTCTCAGGCGCCGGGCGGAGTTCGCTGAAGATTTTTTCGGCGATAAATTTGCTTACACCATGCCGTCGGATCTTCCGACATCGCAAACTCCCAAAAAGCGAAAAGACCGGGACCGACATCCTTGGCCCGCGTCTACCACCGACTCCACGCCAAAACCTAGCTCGAGTGCTCCGGTTCCCTCTGAGACTGTCTCTCCACCGCTCCAAACCGAAGACACCGCATTACCGACGACTCCGATTCCAGACATTACTTCGACGCCAGTTATAGACTTTCCTCCGGATACCAAAACCGAGGAAATGCCCAAGACCATTGCTGTAGACAAGGTCACTCCTGGACGTGGAGCTGCCAGGCCTCCTATGGCCATGTCCATTAAGGCCTACACTAGGGCTAAGGCAGCCAGCAAAACTAAGCATATTACTTCTAAATCCTTACCTCAGCCGACTCCGGAGACACAAATTATTTCCATGGCTGCTGATTTAATTTCCATGATTAGAGGTTCACAGGCCCATCCTGAGAGAGCATCCCAGCCTCCTCCTGATAAAAGGCCCCGGGTTGATCCTACTCCTTCAGATGAAGACTCTGAGGGCTCTGTCCACTCTGATAGCCAGGAAGAGCTCTTCCAGACCTATGAGGACTCGGATGCAGAAGATTCCATCCCTTCGGCCTCCCCTCCTGAGGATATTTCTTTTGGGGAAGTTCTGCACACCATGAGGGAACATTTCAAGTGGCAGGGTCAGGAATATTTTGATTCTAGGAAACGCCTTAGGACTTTCCTTAAGAAGCCTCAGCACAGGCCCTTAGCTATTCCTCCTGTACTTGATGTTCTGGATGATTTGTATTCTGACTCTAGTGCTACCCCTGATTCTCTTCCTCCTGCTCCAGCCAAGCCAGACAGGTATTACAGGGTCCCAGAAACTCATTCCCATTTATTCAGGCCCCATACTGCTGATTTTGAAACTATTTCACAGGGGCCTAAAGGAGTTTCAGCCTCCACCTCAAAAAATCCTTTGCCCTCCAACAGGGAAGCAAGGTCATTAGAGGGATGGGGCAAAAAGGTTTACACATCCACTACCTTATCTATGAGAGCTTTAAATTGCCTTTTTCATATGTTACAATATCAGGATTATCTCTTAGAAGATTTACAAAAAACATTAGCTTCTCCTGATCCTTTAGACAGGAAGACATTGCAGGAAGCTGTACATAACACTCAGCAAGTAAGCAATCACTTCCTGCAGTGTGGATATGATACACTGGAAGCTTCATGTAGGGCAGCTATGACAGGGGCAGTGATTCGTAGACATGCTTGGTTAAAAGATCAACCACTACCAGATCATGTAAAAGCAAAACTTCTGGATGCACCTTTGGAAAAGAACAAGCTTTTTGGTGCAAATGCTAAGGATGTGTTAAAGACCATCGAAGAAAAAGCAAAATCAGTTCAGACTGTGAAAGATTTCCTCCAGGTTCAACCCCCCAGATTCAGTAGGAATTTGCCTTCAAAAAAACTGGTCCTTTCCTAATCCAGAAAAGTTTCAAAGGGGTAAGAACAGACGTGGCCGAGGAAGAGGTCAATACAGAGGCCCTTACAGGGGACGACAATGGCAGCCAGGAAACCAAAGAAGTGACGCAGGGGTTTCACCTGCCCAACAACCACAAACTCAATGACTTTCCTCTACTACCGCCTACCAGGGAACAACTAGAAGCTCCCTTGGGTGGGAAATTATCTCTGTTTGCAGAAAACTGGCACAGACTGACAAAGGACAAATGGATTTTGGACATTATAGACCGAGGGTACAGGTTTCATTTCCATACCTTACCAAGAAAACAAGGCATGCCAAACCTACCACAGAATCAAAGGGCAGAGGCTATCAAGCAAATCACTCTGCTGACTCGAATGAAAGTAATAGAAAGAGTTCCACAACAAGAACAAGAACAGGGGTTTTACTCAAGACTGTTCCTTGTTCCAAGAAAAGAATCTCAATGGAGACCAATACTGGACTTGTCCGCATTAAACACCTTTCTCATAGTACCAAAGTTCAAAATGCTGACTCTACAGCAACTCCTTCCCATGCTGGGCAAGGAGTCGTGGCTGATTACTCTGGACCTCAAGGAGGCATACCTGCATGTCCCTATCAGACACAGCTGCAGAAGATACCTCAGATTTCTTGCAGGGCCAGAGCATTATCAATTCTCAGCATTGCCATTTGGCTTATCTACTGCGCCCAGAGTATTTACAAAATGCCTGGCTTCAGTAATTGCTCACTGCAGGCTCCAGGGTATACAAATTTACCCGTACCTGGACGACTGCCTCATACAAGCGGACGACAAATTGATGTTGACAAAAAAACCTAGATTATGTCATACGATTACTTCAAGCTCTGGGATACACAGTCAACTTCCAAAAGTCAAGACTGCAGCCATCCCAGCAAATAATCTTCTTAGGAGCCAAACTAGACACAGCCTCTCAAATGGCTTACCTGACAGAAGACAAGCAAGAGAAGTTAACTCATTATTTCAAAGGCTTAGCAAAACTCACCCAGATGACTGCAAGGAGATTCCTACAGGCCCTGGGTTACATGGCATCCTGCATTCTACTGGTACCATTAGCAAAACTACACATGAGAAAGCTTCAATGGTACCTAAAAAGCATTTGGTCTCAACACAGCAACAACTTGGAGACAATCATACCACTCATTCCATGCCTACAAAAGGAATTCCTATGGTGGGCCTCTGTGAACCAGGAAAACACAGGTATGTCATTCAAAAAACCACTGATAACACAGACCATGACTACAGATGCCTCCGACCTTGGATGGGGGGCGCACATGGAAGGCAGGTGTATACAAAGACAATGGTCTCCAAAGGAAACACATCTGCATATAAACCAAAAGGAAATGCTGGCAGTAATGCATGCCATCGAGGCTTTTCAACACCAACTCCAGCAAGGCCATTTAATGATACGGACAGACAACACCACTGTGATGTGGTACATAAACAAGCAGGGGGGCACCCACTCTTACCCCCTTTGCAGGCTGACAATGCAGCTTTGGGAGAAATCACTGAGCCTAAACATCCAGTTACAATCCCAGTTTGTTCCAGGAAAAGACAATGTGTTGGCAGACAGCCTAAGCAGGAATTTCACAGATCCACACGAGTGGAGGTTACATCCGAAGGCCTTCAGACAACTCACCTCGACATGGGGCAAGCCAGAAGTGGACCTATTTGCCTCTCACCTCAACCATCTTCTACCAAAATTTTGCACAAGGACATACCATCCAAAAGCTTGGAAAATAGATGCCCTCTCATTCAATTGGAATTCACTAGCAATCTATGCATTCCCACCTCTGCCACTGATGACCTCAGTATTACTAAAGATCAAAGCAGAGAAGCCCAAGGGAATCATAATAGCTCCAGATTGGCCAAGACAACACTGGTACCCACTACTACGGAGCATATGTCACACCAGGATGTGGGCCCTCCCTCAGTGGCCTCTACTTTTGACGCAACACAATTTCAAAACACTGCATCCAAACCTTCAGACACTGCAGCTAACAGCCTGGGAGATCCCATAAATAACTTCAGCTTATCTCTTTCCAAGGAAGTTCAGCGGATACTAACAGAGGCTCGAAGACCATCCACCAGAAAGGTTTACTTAGCAAAGTGGAAAAGATTCAGCTATTGGAATACCAGCAAGGGACATGATGCATCATTGCTGAACATCCCACTTATCTTGGAATATTTGGCAGATATGTTAAAGAACGGCCTCTCATATTCTTCCATAAAGATACATGCATCTGCTATTTCAGCTAGATACAACACTGATCCTCCTGTTTTCTCTCACCCTTTACTAAGACAATTCCTCAGGGGAATCAAGAACATTAAGCCACCACGAAAGGCCCCAGTGCCAGCCTGGGACCTCAATTTTGTCTTAGAAAAACTGACTCTACCTCCTTTTGAGCCAGCAGCTTCAGTTGACTTGCAATTTCTCTCATGGAAGACAGCTTTCCTGTTGGAAATTACCTCAGCAAGAAGGGTTTCGGAGCTACAGGCCCTAATGGCAATACCACCCTTTATTATTTTCCACAGAGACAGGGTTTCATTAAGGACCAACCCTACTTTTATGCCAAAGATGGTATCTAGGGTTTCTCTAAATCAAGCCATTCATCTGCCTGCTTTCTTCCCCAATCCTGAGAATAAGGGGGAAAGACTTTTGCATACCTTGGACATTCACAGACAACTTCGATATTACATGGACAGAACCAAGGCCAGTAGGAAGTCTGAACAACTTTTTGTAGCTTACACCCCTGCAGTCCAAGAAAAAGCAATTTCAAAACAGACTATTTCTAAATGGATTGGACATTGCATCAGATTCTGTTATTCCTTTCATGGAAAAACTGTTCCAGCCAGTGTCAGACCACATTCCACCAGAGCTACAGCCACCTCTACAGCATTTTTAAGAGGGGTGCCTACCAAGGACATTCTAGAAGCTGCTACATGGAGCTCCGTGCATACATTCTCCAAACACTACAATCTCCCTCTATATTCCAGATCCAGAGCAGGCTTTGCTTCGGCAGTCCTGCAGGGTTTGATTGCCACACCATCTCTTTCCTAGAGCATACCTCCTCCCCCAGCTAAGCTATGGTATTCTACCCACATGTTATGACTGCAGTTGCATTCTTGAAGGACATAGTACAGTTTTGTACCTACCATAAATGTAGATGTCCGATTGACATGCAACTGCAGTCAGATTTACCCTCCCTCCATACCCCTCTATGCCTAGGGTCCACTCCTATCCCTGTTTCTCTTAGCTGGGGATATCTGTTATGGTGTATTTGTTTTATTGCTCATTTATTTGGTTGGAATTCTGTTTTTGTCTTCCAATTTGATTACAGCCTTCCTTGGAGGGCACCTGGCATCTGGGGCAAGAAACACTGAAGAAAATGGCGTCGGCTGATGCTTATATACTCCAGCCGTTCTGACATCGGAGAGAAATGCGACATCAGCCGACGTCGGACCCAGACTTTGGAATCCGGCCGACCGAGGGTTGCCTGAGGCAGGACAACCCACATGTTATGACTGCAGTTGCATGTCTATCGGACATCTACATTTATGGTAGGTACAAAACTGTACTTTTCTCATCCAGGAAAAAAAGAGGTCATTGTTCCCCTCTACTCGTCACTCATTAGACCCATTATAGAGTACAATGCCCCTTTTGGTATGTACCTCACAAGACATCTACAACAACTGGAAAGGCCACAGAAATACCTCACAAAGAGGATTACCAGCCTCAAAGAGATGCCCTATGCAGACCATCTCAAAAAACTGCAGCTTTACTCCATTGCATATCGCCTACTCAGAGGCAATCTCTGCCTAACACACAAAGCTATGTCAAACCCAGAGCTTTTAGACATGCTCCACTTAAAGAAATCCCAATCCCTACGAGCTACACGCTCTAGGGACCTAAACCTCGTCACCACAATAAATAGAACATGCTGGAGGGATAGATTCCTGTCCCAGAGACTTCCCATACTCTGGAACAAACTACCTATCTATATCAAACAAAGCTCCTCATTAGCACTCTTCAAGAAAAATCTTGATGATTGGATGGGAGATAGGAAATTCACCCTGGGGATCACTTCTGTGGCTCTGCTTGACAGTGGCACAGGAAAATAATTTTCTTGGGTGGCGAAAGCCAGGGTACCTTTGGCTAGGCTTATATAGGCCCTAAGGCCAATAGCCTAGTACCTACCTATGAACCTAAGAAAACCACAAACGTTGAGAAGCTTTGACCATCAATAGGAAAATTATAAAAAAATATAAACAAGCCATCCCATTATATACATACAAAAAAAAAAAAAAACATGAATGCAAAAAGCCATCTACAGATTGTAACAATCAGTGTCCAATTCAGTTATCTAGGTCCAAGATGAAGAAATCTAACCATCCATAGAAAGAAAAAGAAAACCCATATATTTTATGAACCCAAAAAAAAAAGGCGACTGGTTATTCCGCCGATTTAGAGTCCAAGCTATGCAATAGTAAACAAAAAATAATATTGAGAACTGCGTATAGCACTACATGCTTAATATTGGCTCTGATTTGATATAAAAATGTAATGAACACTCATATAAACAGCCAAAATGAGCCATGAAACAATTGAGAAATGTCCATAATTATTAGGAAATGCACATTGCAGTCTAGTTCCTTTTCTATATATTTGGCCTCCCCGATTGGCGACAGCATTCGCTTTTAGCAATAAAAAAGGATATTCCTGATATAAAACAGAGCAGTCAAAACAGAACACATACAGTGTTCCCAGAGATGTAAAACCAAAAGTACCTTTGAAAGAAGAACACTATTTAATTAGCTGATAACATCCCAAATTTTCAAAACAGCCTTCGCTTCTTCATCGCCAGCAAAGATGTCTCCCGTTATCAAAGAACAAATGCCCTTATAATACGCCAAAAAGAAAACACAGTTCAAAGATAAAAATTGAGCCCCAAATACACCAGCATTCACTTCTGCACAACAAACAGGGAACTCTGCTGATGTCAAAAATACACAAAGGCTCTTCTGATAAATCCAAAAACCATTCCTAGCTTTTACAGTTTCCATGTTCTTGCCTCCCCTCTCAAGTTGCACCAGTCAGTTCAGACAGACATCTAAAGGCCTCTAATGTGCTTCTTGTTGGGCATGTAATGCCAGTAATGCTTTTCAATTCTTCTCTGCCAAACCCTGTATATTTAATTGTGGAAAGCTGATGTCCAAATCTTAATTTGCTTACCATACGTTTTTGAAGAAAACTAAATAACCATTAACAAAACTGGCTTTAACCCTGCTTTGTTTTACTTGCACTGGAGTAAGGAGATACAAGATGGGAGAATCCACAGTGTCTGACGTTATGCTCCTGTTTTTCCTTGGATATCTTTGTTGCTTTGTCTTCAAGAGCTCTTTGGACACCAGGACTGGTTGGTGTTTTGTGTATTTTTTTAAAAGGAGTAACACTTTATTGATTACCAAGTTTTCATTTTTATTTTGTATGCAGTCCCCATGCATGGTGCACTTATTTTGGCAGTAATTGCTTAAATAGTCATTTTAAAATTTGTTTCAGTAACACTAGTAAAATAACGTCATGGTAGATGATCAGCGTTTACCTTTAACTTTCATTAACTTGTCAGTAAGCATGTAGATCTGTATCACAAGCATCTGTTCTAGTCATAATATCAACTTTAATTAATCATTGCTTCTTAAAGATACTTAAACTCACAAGTTAACAGTTTGCAATATAATTTGAGATCCGGCATTAAATAGTAACCATTCTGTTTTATTTTCACTGTATTCTAAATCTTAACAATTGGACCACTGACTTCATACCTTGCAATTAGTCTAATTTATTAGATTCTTGGGTAATTTGTTTCCTATCAGTGTTCTCTTCAAACTCCGTTCCCATGCAGCCCTTTATAACTAGAGAAGTTTGTTTCTGATTTTTAATTGCTCTTAGTTCAATATTTTAACTTCTGCAATAATCTTTTTTACCTCTCACTGATGTTTTGTCTTTGGTTTTCCATTTACTAGTCTTGGCTTTCTTAGCCACCATCAAAACTAAAGATAGCAATGCTTTCATCTCTTTATTATGTTATTTTACACCAAGTTAATACAAATTTTCTTGTGTTCGTTAAATTCTCTTCAGTTGTTTTATTCACTTTGTACTGAAGCAAGTGTACATTACCAAAATATATGCTCCAAATAAAGTCTTTCTAGCATGTGCTTCTTGTCTGTGGAAACATTTTTTTCCAAGTCTCAAAATGCTATAGAAATACTTGTGCGAACACTTCAGTGCAAAAATTCTAAATTTTCTGGATTTAGTTGCATATCTAGGGATAACAATATTTTTCTCAACTTCTCGGTTGTAGTATTTTAAGTGATCACTCCATGCAGTTATTAAATTTATACTGTACTGTCCTCTCAAATCTAACTTTGCCTTATATGCTTTGCTTATTACAGTTTTTTCTTTTTATTTCTGTTTTGGCCTCAATTATAAATCTACTGTTTTGTGGTATCACAAATTCAGTGGCGGCTGGTGACTACAAATCAAAGGAGGGCCGCAGGAGACAGCTAAATGGGTGTGGTCAACTAGAAAGGGGCAGAGCTATGCACAAAACTGGGACTTTAAATACGCTGCCCTGGGTGCCAAACTGTCATTATGAGAGTCCAATCAAGACAAAATGAAGTGGAGAAAAAAAAAATAGTTCAATGCATTGGCTGCATGACAGCTTACTTAATATCTAGATGGAAACAAAAAGGTTGCGAAACATGAAAAAATAAATTACTTTTTGAATACATTACTGGAATGCCAGTCAAAATCAAGTACAAGAAAAACGAGCAGCACTCAACTCAAACCACTTCTCCTTGCACTGCAGTTCTAATTATAATTTATATTCAGCTTTATAAAAGTACCAAGTAACATGCTGAAAGTAGCAATCTTTGTGATACAGATTACCCCCACTTGTAAAAATGTTTCTTATCCAAAAAAGACCTGCTGCGGTGCTGCCTGACAACTATCTACTTCTTTCATGGAGAAAACATGATCAAAGTAAAAAATGAACAGCAAACGAGAAACAAGCTTAAGATAAATTGCTTAAAGGATTACTGCACAGGTTATGGACCACACATGATAGATTGGCATTCTGTTTAGTTTACAGGTAAAGCCTGCAAAGATGACTGCAAGTCTCCAACAAATGTAATGAGACTCTGAAAATACTATAATCCTGTCCTTTATTACATATACTGTTGTATGCATTTTAATACCTAAGGCTTCTACGTTATCTAGCTATGTAAATATTCTGTGCATGGCAACAACAAAAAGGCTTTCAATGTTGATAATTCTTTAACAGTATGCTTATTAAAGCTTACTTGCATCTTAAAATCCCAGACAAGCTTACCTGATGGTCATTAGAGCATTGCTACTTAATCGTAGAGCAACTTGCACTGCAACAACATGCATTTTCTGAATAATAAGCATAAATCAACAGTATAAAAATGTGACAGAAACCGAACATTCTGCAAAATCAAGGATAGATGAAAAGCCACTGTAGTACTTGTCCACCTTGGATGGGGGAATACTTTGCACACTTACACTGCATCACTGCTCCTTGCTTTGCTTGGACACATCCAGAGTCACTACGTGGCAGAGTGGGGTGCAAGTATGTCACAATTTGAAATGTGTCTGGCTGACGGTGATTGCCCTGACATATGTCATACCTCTCAACCTCAGAGCAAGAAATCTGGAAAAAGCCATAAATAGAAGTGGGACAAAGACCCAAAAATGTCGATTTTTAAATGTTGCTCTTTTAAACTTAGATAATAGAATAGTAGGTCTTGCGCTAGTATGAATTTTCTGAAGGGTATGGAATCTGAAACTCAAATGTCTGTCATTTTCTAACTTCAGTCTTTAATGATTTGCCACTAACTTGCCAGACAACCACAATTTTATGAAAAACGGACCAAAAATGTGATGCAAACATATAAATAGCCACACACTACAGCTGGGAACCTGTCAAAAAGGGACACTTTTTTCATTTTAGTACTGTTACGTTGAGCAGCTGACAAAATAAGAGAATCACAATTTTTATTAATTGTAAACCCTCCACGTTTCTTCCAAAATTGCCATTTTGGGGAGGGATTATTAGGGGGAGATCAACATTCTGAGCCAAAATTGGGGACAGTTGAGAGGTTTGGATATATCTAATTCTATAAAACAATGTATTTGCGCATATCTCTCAACCTCTTACTGCAGGAAATCTGGACAAGGCCAAATGTACTGGGGGAGCAAACAAACAATACTAAAAGTTGCTCTTGTATAAACTTAGGTAGTTGATAGAATAACAGGTCTTGCTTTAGCATGCATTTTTCCGAAGGGTGTGAAGTCTGAAACTCAGTGTCTGTCATTATTAAGTGACTTCAATCCTAAATTATTTGCCAGAAAACCACAAATTTTATGAGGAACAAACCAAAAATAAGAAGCAAAAATCTATTAATTCTGCAAAAATCTGGACAGTTGAGAGTTATAGTTCAGCTGGGAGAATTGTGCGGCAGAAATCCTACATGACTGACTTGGCTCCCTAGGTGTGTACAATAAGGTACCCCCACCCCCAAAAAAAAAAAAAAAAAAATACGACGGTCAGTAGCATTCACACTCAGTGAAAATATTCAGTAACACAAAAAAGTTTGTGCTTGTAGACAGTTGATTTGACTGGTTCCTAATCGAACACATCCAACCAAGAATTGTAAGGTGGCGTACATGAGCTGAACAGATAATCAATAAACAACTTCCTGATTTGTATTAAATTACTTGTATAATACAGTACAGTTGTTAGAGGGTGTTTTAAATTTGTTTTCAACATTTTTACAGTTAACAATGAAACCAAATGCATGCACCAATAATGACAAAACTGCCCAATTCAGAACATTTCCGTCATAAAAGTCTACTCAAACTTCTACAGTCCACCAGTATCAGTAAATATCCATAATCTCTGCAGAAGTAAAAGTCATCTAAATAATTCTGCATTAACAAAATCTGTAACTAATGGAGAGGTTGCTGCTAGCAAGCAACTTTATATTTCATCGTTTCATATACAAATAAAGTGCCTGTTGCCCTTGAGGAATAAATTGCCTATGTTACATTAAAAAAATGATAAGCTATTAATAATGCAATAAGGAGTGGATGGCAAAATGATAACAGGTTCATAGTTACTAGGTATCTCCGTCAAAGATGACATTCTCAGGACTGCAGCATCCACCCCCTTTAAAAGTACAACACAGTACAGTATCAGCAATGCATGTACATACTGTGGGAGTAGAACCCACAGCCTTCTGCATCAAAAACAAGTAGACTACCTGTTGTGCTATTAATGCAAGTAGACTCCGTATAAGCAGCACTAAACTTCTCATAAAGCTCTCAGCTCCTTGTAAAAGCCACTCAACTGTATCTCTCAACTTTGCAGCACAAGAAATCTGGAAAAAGCCAAAATTTATTGGGGGGGGGGGGGGGGGGCGCAAAAGTCCAAAAATCAGAGACACATTTTAAACATTGCTTGTATAATCTTGGAAAGTTGCTAGAATAAAATGTTATGTTACCAGCATGCATTTCACTGCCAAGTCTTGAACCCAGGACCCTATGCATGGGTCTATATCAGAATATCAAAGTTTCAAAACATCGAATTTGATATGGTCGACACCATATGATTGAAGTTTTGAAACTTCAAATCTTTTAACGGAGATCTCCATGCAGCGCAGAAAGGGACGATTTCCCTTTTCTGCACTGTAGTGTGATCTTGGAGTTTGTATATTTAAGTAACGAGGGGGTGTGGGGGTGCATGGAGGCTTGCCCCCCTGCTTAAAGCGTTTAAATGGTTTGTTTTGGTAGGTTGTTGTGTTTTATTACATTTTCGATGTTTCAAAACTTCGATTATATGGTGTCGACCATATCAGATTCGAAGTTTTGAAACTTCGATCATGTAATATAGACCCCTATGAACTACAACAGTCAGAGCAGCATACCGCTATGCCATATACGCTGTTTCTTGAAAGAAATGAAGACTGAAACTGAAATGGCTATTTAGTGAATTCACTTCTCACCATAGCTGTCAACCTCTTAGCACAAAACACGTGGACAAAGTCAGTAATGGGGGAATACAGCCCTCAAACATATTCAGTGAATTCAGTTTTCACCATAGTTCTCAACCTCTTAGCACAAAAAACTGGACAAAGCCAATAATGGGGGAATACAGCCCCCACAATAGGGACAGTTTTCAAATATTGATTTTATAAACTTAGAAAATTGGTAGAATAAAAGGTTTTGTGTAGTGTTACCAATGTATTTTCTGAAGAATATGAAGTCTGAAATTCAAATGCCTGCCATCAGATTCAGAACTAACATATGAGGCAAAAATCTGCAGTGGTGGTGGGTAGGGAATTCAGGCTCTTGCTACAGTCTGAGAGTGTGTTCCTTGCAGATATTCCCTAACTTGCTTGCTTCCGAGCCATCATTTTCCCTTGGCTAATTACAACATCGGTGGTTCCGATATATTCCCTTGTCAGCAGAGCCTTGTTCGATATATTCCCTTGTTGGCAGAGCCTGGTTCCAATATATTCCCTTGTCAGCAGTCCAAGAACTTCTGAATTCAATTACAGCATCAGCATATATTCCCTTGTCGAGTCCAAGAACAAACAGTCCAAGTCTGCCACTATTACTCCTTTGCAGTAGCACTCAGTCCAAGAGTGCATGCGTGCCGGGAGTGGGAGCCAGCCAGTCAGATATGAGCCGGGAGTGCTGGGGAGCCAATCAGTAGTTATGTAGACTGCAGACATTGCAATCTGTTCTCCTTGCAGTCTTTGGGGTTACAAACCGCATAGACTTCTGGAACATCTACACTGATTTCCTTGTTTTTGTAATCTGGACTGGTTAGACGGCAGTCCGGATAGGAAAACACATAGAGAAAAAGCAGTCCAGATAGGAAAGCAGACATGCGCAGGACTTGCAGCTAGTTTTCTGTTTTCATTTTGCCACTGGGCGAGCTGCAGTCCAATAGCATGACCCGCCCCTGAACAAATGTACTACTCACCCTGCACATATCTTCCTTCATCCTTAATATTTAAACCTGTATATGTAAGTTGTCTCAGTTCAGTGAGTAGTGAGTTCATCCCATTTTATTATTTCATCTCCTTCTATCATCTGCTTCAAGTTGGCTCTTTGTATTCCAAATGTGCTTATTACTTTTTCTTCTGTCATTTTCTCATTATACATAGTACATCCTATTAAGACTTGCTTAATGGTTTTGTTTATTAGACTGTATATAATTTTCTTTGATTCCTAAATCTGCCCAAATGCCTACATTTCGTCTTGCCTCATTGGGCACTATGCCTATCACATGCTTCCTGAATCAAATATATTAATCTAAGCTGCAATATACCTCCAAATCTGGAAGTCACAAACCACATTCTTCTTTTGTCAATAATAATTTTTCTCTTGACCCCCCCCCCCAAAAAAAAAATGTTTTCCCTTAATTTACATTATATTCTACCATAGCTGATCTCTCGTTGATGGTCATGCACATAAGCCTGTTCTACATAACAAACCACTGGGACCAACAACATCTTAATTGCTTGTACCTTATTGATCATAAATATCAGTAGTCTTATCTTCTTTATAACTGGAATAGTATCTTCCTTTTTTTGCTTGCTCAGTATCCCATTTTAACTGAATTCACAGGTGTCTCATCTTGTCATTATCCCCACAAAAGGGGGAAAATTCTGTCCAAAACCATGTCTTGGGGTATAATTCATACTATAGCCTTTGTTTTGCTTTGTGCAGTTTGTTTACTAGTAAAATGTTTTAGTTTAGCAATTATTTTAGATCTTGTTCCAGACTACTAATGTCTATATTTAATCTGTAAAAAGGGCTATTTTATTTCTATATGTCCAATTTTATTTGAGTGCCTTGTTTATCTGGCTAATGGCTCTAAATGCAAGACAGTAATAATAGAAGTGGACACCCTTGATAAGTTCCTGTTGTAAGACTAATTGCTTTAGGCAACTCGCCATCATAATTCACTAGCTTGAGCTCCTTTGTGGATATTAAATGTTATTGCTATCCTATCCATGGTTGTGTAAACTCAAACACCTCACAAGATTAGTTCATAAAATTCCCAACATACTCAGTCCAGTGTTGTTTTGGCATCCAAACCTATTAATATTATTTTGCCCAGAGCCTTGTTTTGAATCATAAGAGTTTTGTTGTCAAGAGTTTGGCTACCTTCTATAATCCCACATTGATCCAGGTCTAGTAATCTTGGCAACATCTTTAACAAAGTCATAAACCGTTTATAGTCCTGATTCTGAATAAATGTCTTTATGACCGTAGACCAAGAGGATCCTTTCCCTCCTTTCGTATAACCAGTATTGCTTTTTTTCCACAAGTCAGTGGCACACCCTCATCCAGAAAAATATTACTGAAAAGTACTTGTCAGATCTTTAGTATTTTCTGTTCCTTTTTTCACTCTGTGATCAGAATTCCATCATATCATGGGATTTTCCCTATGTTCTAGTTTCTTATTGCTGCTTAATTTCAGTTTACTTTATTTTTGGTGTTAATTACCCTCTTTCTACTCTCATATATTTTACCATTTCCTGTGTGTTACTCTTGAGCTGTTTTTGTATAATGTACTGTAGTAATTTACATCCATAATTTTCCCAAGTCCACTTCTGCCCCCTCATTGTCAAAATTCCTGATTTTATCCTTTCAGACTTCTGCTCCTTCATTGAGTCATCAGTTTGGTTGCTGCAGTGTTATCAAAAACATTGTTTTAAAAGTATTGCTTTGTGCATATATTATAAGTACTCCTGTATAAATGCTCCAGTTTGTCAGTCTTCAAACAACTGCTTCATATAATCTTTTTTTCTTCAAGTCCCCTTTTTAAAGCCTCTACTGACTGTGTATTGTATTCCATATCACATTTGCTTTCCTTTTGACTACATTTCTATTCAGTTTACAATTATCACAATCATTTACAAGCTCTTTACTGCTTAGATTCAAATCTAGTAATGAGAATACTGAAAAATGTTTGTCACCACAGACTTGCTTTCAAAATTTAACTTATTCTGTGGGTTCATTTATTTACTGGAGTAATATGATTAGGAGGCTCAAGGAAAAAAAGCTCTACAAAAAAGTGCATGATCTGCCACAGAATGTACTTTTATGGTTTGCATTGTGTTACAGCATTCTTTTATATGTGTGTCAACTAGCTAATCTTGCTCAGTAACCACATTTCACTAAAAATGTGTTCCTTTTCATTCTGTCAAAATTTCACTACATCTTTTGAGTCCAAATGTAGGTATATATTTTCTGAGCATCTGTCCTTATAGATATTCTGTGATATCTTAGCCCTCCAGAAGTTCCTTCTTTATTTCCTGTAGAGGTCCAGTCATCAGCCATTACATACTTCCTTGAAAATGGCTACAACCTTTCCCATAACATTCCTTATATCCTGTCACAATGTTTTTTTTTGGGGGGGTGTATACTGCAGCCAGTGTAATTCTCCCATGCCCTGTCTTGACCACTGTAAATCATCTCTGTTTATCCTTCATTTGGTCCTCAGTCTGTATTCAGCTAGCCTTTTTAATTAATATTAAAGTCCCTTTATTTGGCTCCCCTTCTGTTCCAGCAAAGATGCCCTCCCACTTTAATTAAAAAAAAACGTTGATTTAGATCTGCTTCTTCTAATGCTGCCATATGTGCATTACTATTGTAATCGTAGGTTAGTACCTTGTCCTGATTTCTGTTTCCTGTCCCCCAGGAATATGTATGTTCTGGCTGCATTACTGCTACTGAATTCAGATTTTTAGGTGAAATATAAATACATGCCAGCGTAATCTTACTACCCTGACAGAAACTTCCTTACTTCCCCAAATCTGTCATCATAGTCCTTTTCTATCACTATTAAAATTCCAGACTAGTAAGTAAAAGTGCAGTTGTGTACACTTACCTTAAATGTAGATGTTCACGTGTATTCACTGTTGCAGTCATCACATTTGGGTTATCCTGCCAGGGGTAGCCCTCAGTCGGCCCGAATACCAAAGGCTTTGTATTTCTGCGTCAGTTGCTGTCTCTCTAGGACTGACATCGGGTCGTCAGTGGTATAAAAACAGGCAGCCAATGCCATTACATCAGTTTTTCTTGCCCTAAATGTCAGGAGCCCCCAATAGGGAGCTAAGGTGTGGTCGAAGACCACTACCAATAGAAATTAAATACTAAAACTTCCTTGTAAAGAGAGAGAGCGAGAGAGACAAGGGGGGTGGAAGGAGGGAAACCAGGACTGCAACAGTGAATACACTTGAACATCTACATTTATGGTAAGTGTACACAACTGTATTATGATCTTCATGTTTCACTGTTGCAGTCAGCACATTTGGGTTAATTCCCAAAGCTGTAGAAAAGGTTGGAGGCAGTCAAGAAGACTGGAGGCTGGCTAGGATAACTCTGCAAGATTGCAGTGGTAAAGCCTTCCGTGGATTTGGAGAAGATATGCAGGTGGTAATGCTTGGTGAAGGTATGAACAGATGTCCATGTTGCAGCCTCCAGGATGTCCCTGGTGGGGGACCCCTCTGAGAAAAGCTGCAGAAGTGGAGGTTGCTCTGGTGGAATGTGTCCTGACCCCCTTTGGGGGTGGTTTCCCGTGCTATTTGTAGCAGAAATGGATGCAGCGTGCTATCCATTTGGAGATTGTTTGGATATGGCCTTGCCCTCTGCTCCTGCAGTGAAGCTGACTAGCAATTAATCAGTTTTTCTAAAATATTTAGTCCTATCCAGGTAGAATCTGAGCTGTCTGTGCACATCTAGGGAGTGCAAAATCCTTTCACCCTTGTTTTGTGGATTAGGGAAAAAGGTGGGCAAATGAATGGATTGGTTTAGAGCCACACTGGACACCACTTTAGGCGTCAAGGATGGGTTAGTCCTGAGGGAGACCCTGTCAGCACAGAAAATGATGAAGGGCTCTACAGCCATAACTGCTTGTAGCTCTGATACTCTTCTAGCTGAAATGATGGCCAGAAGCAAGGCTGTCTTCCAAGAGAGAAATTTTAACTCTGCTGTAGCTGCAGGTTCAAAGAGAGGGAGGATGAGCTTTTCCAACACAAAGTTAAGGTCCCAAGCTGGGGTAGGAGCTCTTCTGGGTGGCCTCAAGTTGTTAGCCCCTTTTAGGAACTGTTTGAGAAGGTATGAGAAAAGAGATAGCTCTGTGCTGAAATGAGCAGAGATGGTTGAGGCATGAATTTTAATAGAAGAGAAGGATAGACCCCTGTGTAGTAGGTCTGCCAGGTAATCTAGGATGAGAGGTAGGGAGGGCTGTTCCGTTCCAACTCCCTTAGCCTGTATCCAGGTGCAAAACCTTTTCCACTTTTCAGCACAAGATTTTCTAGTGCTGGGGCATCTGGCCTCACGTATAACATCTAGAACTTGTTTGATAAGACTGGCAGCTTGAGGAGAGTTCGGGGAATAAGCCAAGCTGCCAGGTTGAGGGTCTGCAATTGGGGATGCATGAATTCTCCATTCCTCTGGTTCAGGAGTATTGGGATCAGAGGTAGGTGGCAGGGGTGACAGGCTGCACAGCAGTGGGTACCTGTGCTGTTGTGGCCAGTCTGGGGCAATCAGGATTGTCCTCTGTTTTTCCTCCCTTATTTTAAGCAGTACCCTTGAAATGAGTGGTAGAGGGGAAAATGCATAGACTGAGAGGTTTATCCACTGGAAGGATAGAGCAGCCACTTTCCAGGCCTTGCTGTAAGGCACCCCGGTGCAGAATTTGTTGAGCTGATGATTGGAGTGGGAGGCAAAGAGGTCAACCTTCGGGGTGCCCCATTTCTGGGTTACAAGGGTGAAGGTTCTGTGGTCTAGCTGCCATTAGTGTGGATCTAGCAGGCTTCTGCTTAAGTTGTCTGCCAGAGAATTTAGAGAGCCTGGAAGGAATTGTGCTAACAGGTGTAGTTGCATGGCTGAGGCCGTGTGCCAAAGGGTCATGGCAGAGGATAAGAATGAGTCCCCCCCTGCTTGTTGATATACCACATCACTGTGGTGTTGTCTGTTTTGATCAGTAGGGGTCTGAAAGCTGTCAGGGCGTGCTGAACAGCTAACGTCTCTTTTTGGTTGATGTGCAGATGTATTTGATTTGGGCTCCATTGGCCCTGAAAGCACCTGCCTTCCAGATGAGCCATCCAGGCATAGTTTGATGAGTCTGTGGTGTGAGGGTCTGGGCGGCGTGGGGGTGTGAGAAGAGAAGTCCCTTGTTGTGGTAGCATGCTGCTGCCCACCATAGGAAATCTTTCCTTAGACAAGATATCATTGGTATAAGAGTTTCCAGGTCTTGAGTGTGCTGACACCAAAGGCTTTTTAGGTACCATTGTAGTTTCCTCATATGCAGTCTGGCATATGGAATGAGTAGAATACAAGAGGCCATGAACCCTAGAGCTTGCAGGATTTTCCTTGCAGATAACTGAGTCCTGGTGGCTAGTTGAGAGAAGTAGGCTGTCAGGTAGGCTTGTTTTTCTGGAGTAAGGAATGCCATCTGGGATGCTCTGTCCAGGCTTGCTCCCAGGAATACAATTTTTTGTGTGGGGACTAATTTGGATTTCTTTTTGTTGATAGTATACCCCAGGGAGGTCAGTAGGTCCTTTACAAAGGGCAGGTGCTGTAGCAGCTTTTCTTGACTGTCTGGCTGAATCAGGCAGTTGTCTAAGTATAGGTAAATTTGAATATTTCTTTGTATACAAAAAGGAATGGCAGGAGCCAGACATTTTGTGAAAATTCTGGGAGCAGTAGATAAGCCAAAGGGAAGCGCAGAGAACTGAAAGTGCATTGATCTTGCCCTGAAACGTAGGTATTTCCTGCATGACTCCCTGATTCGGATGTGTAGGTAGGCCTCTTTTAGGTCTAGGGTGGCTAACCAAGCATCCTTGGAAAGCATAGAAGCTGTAGGAGGGTGAGCATTTTGAATTTTGGTATCACCAGAAAGGTGTTTAGAATGGATAGATCGAGGATGGGGCACCATGTGCTCTCTTTTCTGGGTACCAGGAAGAGTCTGGGGTAGAAACCTTGTCCTATCTGTTCTGCGGGAACATACTCTATTGCCCTCATGGTAGAGCAGGAAAAGGACTTGCTTTTTGGCCTCTGCCCACTGGTTTGGGGGGAGATCTGGGAACCCTTTTGGGGTTGGCAGAGTGTGGAAATAAAATTTGTATCCCTGGGACACTATGTTAAGGACCCAGCGGTCGTTGGTAATGGTGGCCCAGTTGCTTGCGTGGAAGGAGAGTTTTCCTCCTAAGGGCATGAGCAGTTGGGCAGAAGCAGGGGTTGGAAGTGAAAAGTCATTGTGAGTTCTTACCATAAGGGGGTGGCTTTGCACTCCCTGATTTTGAAGAGGAGTAACTCCATTGCTTAGATCACTGCATTTCCTGTGGCTGTTGTCTGGGGGGATCTGCTTCCCCTGGGTCTGGCTGAGCTGGCCTGGAGGGGGCAGGAAAGGACCAGTGCTTGGAAGGGCAATGCCTACTGAACCTTAGTGGCTGGACCTGTAAGACGTCTTTAACTGTCTGCATAGATTTAGCTTTTTCTTCCATCTTTTTTTAAGACGACTTCTGCCTTGGTGCCATATAAGTTGCTTTTGTGCAAAGGTGCGTCCAATAATTTGTATTTGACATGGTCTGGCAAGGTCTGTTCCTTAAGCCAAGTATGCCTTCTAGGGACAGAACCAGTGACTGCTGCCCTGCAAAGATGCTTCTAGGGCGTCAAAACCACATTGTAAGGTGTGCTTAGTTACTTGACTTGCAGAATGCATCAACTCTTGTAACTCTATTTTCTGCAAAAGCAGGAAAAGAAGATATTTTTTTTTGAGGAGTTCTATGGTATGTTGCTGATATTTCAGCATGTGGAACTGACAATTTTATGCTCTAATAGCAAGAGTAGCAGAGGTGTATACTTTTTTACCCCATCTGTGTAATGCTCTGGAATCACTATCTGAGGGTGTGGGATTCTTAGCTGAAGTTGTTTTGATTCCTTTAGGTCCTTGAGAGATGACCTTGGGGTCAGCAGTAGGATTTTTGAAAATAAATTTGTGAGGGTCAGGGACTCGATAATACCTGTCAGGTTTCCTGGGAGCAGGAGGGAGGGTGTCAGGGGTCAGACTGGATTCCATAAAAACATCATCCACAACATCCAGAACAGGAGGAATGGCCAGAGGTCTGTGCTGTGGAAGATCTAAGAATTCCCTGAGTCTCTTTTTTGACTCAGGATAGTCCTGACATTCCCATTGGAAATGATCCCTTAAAGTATGTAGGGTTTCCCCAAAGGAAAAGTCCTCGAGTGGCGAGGCTGAAGGGATGGATTCCTCTGCATCAGAATTCTCCTAGGCAGAGAGGAGTTGCATATCTTCATATTCAGATGCATCAGAGTCATACGACTCCTATTCAGATAAAACTACTGGGGAGAAGTCTCTTTTTCTCTTGGTAGGGATAGCCTGGCTTCCCCTAATAAGCATTATAAGGTCTTCCACCATTTTAAGCATTTGAGACTGAGGCAAGGAAGCAGGTGCCTGAGCATGGCTCCTAGGTTTTTTTGGTGTGATTCGTACCCTGGGCCTTAGAAACTCTGTTTTCGAAAGAACTGAAGACGTGAAAGAAGCCGTCTGTCTGTGTTGAGTATCGGTAGTGCAAAGTACTTCCTCGGAAGCCAGTGCTCCTGACCCATCCAAGATAGAGACATCCACAGGATCCTTAGTCGAAGAAGAGTCTTGCGGCATACCGGACTCCGAAAGGGTCTCGGTAGTGGCCTGCGAATCCACAGAAGTGGGCATCAGGGTCTGCAAAAGCGCCTCACTGAGGACCAGAGAACTGATGACTAGCTTAACAGAAGCATCGTCGGCAGTTTTGGACGTGTGCGGTCTGTCTTTATCCTTACTTTTTTTTTGCAAGATCGGTGGTCAGATGGCTTACCGAAGCCATATTGGAATTCGAGGACTGAGAGCAAAAATATCTAGCTACAATAAGGGTCCGATGAAATATAGTTCTGGCATTGAACAAAGCACAAAAGCGACAGCAGGGGACGTGTGGGTCTGGGCCTAAACAGGTGACACAGTAAGAATGAAAGTTTTGGTGTGGTATTTGCTTTCCACAGGCGAGACAATTGTTAACTTTTTCTGACATCGGTTAGAGCAAGAAAAAAGGATCCCTAATGGGAGACTTAGTTTTAGAAGACTTCAATTTCAATTCGGAAATGAAAACTCAGGTAGCGGCCTATCAGCACTCGTGCGAACTGCTTCTGCTTCGGGCTCCTTGGCAAGAAAGACTGATGTAATGGCGTCGGCTGCCTGTTTTTATACCATTGACGACCTGACGTCAGTCCTGGAGTGACAGCAACTGATGCAGAAATACTAAGCTTCTGGTATTCGGGCTGACTGAGGGCTACCCCTGTCAGGATAACCCAAATGTGATGACTGCAACAGTGAAACGCGAAGAACATCTGTAATAAAAGTAAAATGTATCTACTGTTCTGCTTACAAATTTGCTCTGTTACAAACTGGTTCTTCACAGTGTGTTTCTGTCACGTTTTATGTCGCTTCATATTTTTGTGTAATGTTGTCCTAATTGAACCCGATCTGTTCAAATTAAAACACACAATTTCCTTCATTGCCCCCCCCCCCAAAAAAAAGCATTAACTAATGTATACTTTTTTTCCCCAGACAGTAGAGCTAAAGTTGTGTTTAAAAAAAAAGAGTAAATTTACCTGTAGTCCTTTTCTGTACATCTATCTAAACAGACTTTAACCATAATTCACTGCTTCAGGTGGTAAGGTAGGACAACACCTGAGATCAGTCACAGGCTCAGATTTGAGATTTGTGATTTTTGAAGTGTAAAAAGGCCAATAAAAAAAAAAAAAAAACAAAAGCACCGGTGGTGTCAGCAAATGAATTCTTCCTCCAATAACCAGTACTACTGACAGAATAAAAAAAAAAGTCAATAAAAAGTTCTTTAATGAAACATCCAGAAACTCAGTTTAGTACTTTCATCCTTATGAGCAAGGCCACCATCAGAACTGCTTGCAACTCTATAAATTATATAAAAATACCATCCCCCATCATCATATGACGTGGTATCAACCAGTCATAATACAAGTAATTTTAAATTGTTAACCTCATTAAAATGTAAAACTTTGACGAAAATAAAATGAAAGTTGTATGTAAATTTCATACAGGTATTCCTAACCAAATGAAAATCACATGTATACACCAGTGTTTATTCTGACTCACTTGTCCTTTTGCTTTATAGTCATGAATCTGTTTTTTTTCTTCTCCTCCTTCTTCCACTTGCTTGGAGGCAGCAAATATCTTGTACTAATCTGTCTGTCCTTATGCTACTAGTATAGTCAAACATTGTTTTGTACATTATTTAATGTAGCTGTCACTTTAAATTTGTATTCTTTTCAGCAAGTTGTACGTTCCTTTTAACTAGTGCACTTTTAAACTTGGTTATTTCAAATGCTGTAGCTGTTTTGAAATGCTCAAACCTGTTAGCTATCCAAACAAAGATTATTCATCCTCTTGTATTCAAGTATAGCTTACCAAGGAAGGCAGTCTGCATTCCACTCGCACTAGAGATGGAACAGGTCAGTCTGCAGAATAATATAACCGATGTGACTTTAACCAAACAGCATGTAGTATGAAGTAGTTATTTTCTCACTGGTACTTAACTGAATTCAGTGTTTTTTTTTTTAAATGTTGCCCCTAAACAATGCGGTGGTGGTGCTGCGGTAGCGTTGTCGCCTCACAGTTAGACGTTGCCCGTTTGATCCTCAGTTAAGAGCGTCTTCTGTGTGGCAACATGCGTGAACGGGCATTCCTCCATTGAAGGTTGTGCGTTAGGCCGGGCAAGCCAGCACGTAAAACTCTACTGCCAATCATTAGCGTACCGGAGTCCCGCTGTGGCGACCCCTAACCAGGAAAAGCCGAAAGACACAAACAGTGTTGCCCCTAAATGTTGTCCAGTGTGCATCTTATATGGTGGTTATATAACAAGCATCTTTGTCCATATGTATTTTCCCCTACATTTAACTTAGTTTTCCTCACTCAGTGTTTGCAGTGCTTTGTTTTTGTGGATCTTGCTATGTATCCTGCTTTCAGTCACTGTACTTGTCTCGAACTTCTGTATTTGCTCAGACGTGGTGTAAGCATTACCAGAGCTAACTTTGTACATTATTGCCTATTAGTTTCCTTTTTCATTTATCCTTCCTTTCTTTTTCCCCCTTCCTT